>NW_005871221.1:2415161-2504821 GCF_000147115.1 Myotis lucifugus
TAGTAACTTCTCTATCTTGGTCTTTCTGCTTCTGACCTTGCCCCATTTGTCTGTTCTCAACAAGCAATAATTCTTTTTTCCCTTAATTTTTCATCTTAAAATCAGACTCAAAGGAAGTTGCCTATTTAGCACGGAGAGTTCCCATGTACCCTTTAGTCAATTTCTCCTACTAGTTACATCTTATATTCTAGTACTGTACAACAAGCATGTCAAACTCGAGGCAAGTGGGCTGCATGCCTCGCCAGCCGCGAGTTTGACATGCTTGCTGTACAATATCAAAAGCAAGAACTTGACATTGATACCATGTGTATGTATATGTTTTATGCCATTTTATTACATGTGTAGATTTGTGAAACCACCTTCACAATCAAGATACAGAACTTCCATCTTCCACATACTGCCCCTTTATAGTCACACCCGCTTCTTTCTTCTTAATCATCCCTAAACCCTGGAAACCACTGACTTTCCTCTATACTTTTGTCACTTCAAGGAGTTATACAGTGTGTGATCTTTTGAGATCTCCCCTTTTTTGTTTACTTATTCTTCTAATTACTGAAGAGTATGTCAGTTTCCCTCTGTTGTGGATTGTCTAGTCCCCTCCCATCCCCCAGTGTACTGTCCTTATGGCCTGTCCAAGTTGTTGCACGTGTCATTAGATTTATTGCTGAGTAGTATTCTATGGCATTGGATGAGCCAGACTTTGTTTAACTGTGCATCTGTTGTAGGGAATTTGTTTGTTTCCAGTTTTGGTTATCACAAATAAAGTTGGTATGAGCAATCTTGCATAGGTTTTGTAAGCAAATCCTGTTTGTGTGTTAGATTGGCCAGCAGTTTTCCTTTGTTATAATGTTTTGCCTCTAAGGTTATGTTGGTCTCATAAACTGAGTTGGAGATTGTCCCTTCCTTTTTTGTTCCTTGTAGGAGTTTGCATAAGATTGATGTTATTTTTTCCTTAAATGCTTGCAAGAATTTATTATTGAAGCCATTTGAGCACTTGGTTTTCTTTGTGGGAGGGTTTTAAATTATGGATCAAATTTACTAAGTAGGTATGAGACTGTCATCCTCTTGTGAGAGTTTTGGTAAATTGTTTTTTTCTACGAATTTATCCATTTCATCTAAATTTTAAAATAGTTTTATAAATTTACCTTCTTTGGGTGTAATTTGCTATTTTTCCTTTAAGCCCAGATTTATGTGTATAGTACACGCTTTTTTGGGGGTGAGGGGAGGGATCGTATAGCCAAGGTGGAAATTTATTAAAGAACAAGTACAGACTCCTATGTGGGGAAGGGGAAAGAATCTCACAGCACAGACTCCCACGTGGGGAGGGGGAAAGAGTCCCTAGTACACGCTTTTGACATTAGTATCTTTATTATCACTAGGTTAAAACTATCTTTTATTTTCCCTTATTATCAGTTCTTTGACACATGAGCTATTTAATACACACACACACATATACATATAAATTTATTTATTTTTTTTTGGTTACTCTTCACCTGAGGATATTTTTTCTGTTGATTTTTAGACAGAGTAGAAGGGAGGGGAAGAGACAGAGAGAGAAACATTGATGTGAGAGAGACACATCAATGGTTGCCTCCCACACACCCACCTGGAATCGAACCCGGGACTCTTCAGTCCACAGGCTGATGCTCTATACACTGAGCAAAACCAGCTAGGCTATTTAATACATTTTTATTGATTTCAGAGAGGAAGGGAGAGGGAGAGAGAGATAAAAACATCAATGATGAGAGAGAATCATTGATAGACGGTCTTCCCTGCTGCATGCCCCCCTACTGGGGATCGAGGCCGCAACGCAGGCATGTGCCCTGAACGGGAATCGAACCATGACCTCCTGGTTACTGAGTCTACACTCAAAAAACTTAACATCTATAAGAATAAAGAATATTCTTTATTCTTTGTTGTCATTGCTTAATTTCCAGACAGGAAAGGATTTTTTAGTTACCACTTTATATTTGAGTTCCCACTTATTCTACTATAATCTGAGAACATGTTTTGTTTGATTTCTATCCTTTGATTTTTTTTTTTGAGACTTGTTTTATGTTCCAGTACTTAGTCAGTTTTTGTAAATGATTCTGTCTGAAAAATTATGTACGTTTTGCAGTTGTTGGTCCGAATGTTCTTTATGAACATTTTGCAGTACATTTGTTCGTTGTGCTGTTCAGATCTTGTACACCTATACTATAGTTTTGTTTACTTGTTCTTCTGATTACTGGAAGAGTATGTCAGTTTCCCTTTGTTGTGGATTGTCTAGTTCCACTTGCAGGTCTATTTGTTCTTAATTTATATTATATTTTCCATTTTTATAATTTTGGATCTTTTATAGTTTCAGATTTTCTTCCAGAAATTCTTCTAGTTTTTATTTTTTACTTTTAAATTTCTTTAGCATTCTGATTATTCTTTTTATTAAAGTTTGTTTTTGAAAGCTCCATCATCTGGGTCTCTTTTGGTTCTGTTTCTGTTGTCTGCTCCTTCCTTGATTTTTGATCATAATATCTTGTCTTCTTATGTACCTGGTTATTGTAAATGCTGGAGACTTAAAATGAAAAAATTGTGGAGAATTTAAAGGCTAGAGTAATACTATCTTTCCCCAGGGCAGATTTATACCTGTTTCTGGGAGATGGTTAGTGACTTTGGCAATCCTGGGTCATTTTAATGTAATCAGGGAAGAAGGTGATTTGAAGTTAGGCTTCAGTCCTCATGAGAGCCACAGTGGGGAGAGATTCAACAGGCCTTCCCTTGGCGGTCCTCACACTTCAGTTTTTGCCCCCACAATCCTTACTGGCTGTTTCTGGACTTGGAAGATGCCCCTAGAGCAGTGGTCGGCAAACTGCGGCTCGCGAGCCACATGCGGCTCTTTGGCCCCTTGAGTGTGGCTCTTCCACAAAATACCACGTGCGTGCGCGATTGAAACTTCGTGGCCCATGCGCAGAAGTCGGTTTTCAGCCTGGGAGAGTCTATTTTGAAGAAGTAGCGTTAGAAGAAGTGGGGTGTGTCGGGTCCATCATTCATGCAGGAGTTGAGTGAGCCAGTCAGTCAGCAGTCTCAGTGCAGTGGTTAGTGCTAGTCGCGTCCGCAAATTGCGCGCGGGTGACAAAAGTACCTACTCGAAGCATAAATTTACCTGTATTTTTCCAACCAGCTGCAAATCCTACAGGTATTTTTGTCATCAATTTAAGAATAGACGAAACAAGTATACAAGACGAGTGTGGATGGGAGATTTGGAAGGAGTTGACCCCAGTGAACGTACCTCAATCAGATTGAGGACGTTTTTAGCAAAGGCCAGCTTAGGAGTACCCTAATTAAGTTAATAACAATGTACCTACCTATATAGTTTAAGTTTAAAATATTTGGCTCTCAAAAGAAATTTCAATCGTTGTACTGTTGATATTTGGCTCTGTTGACTAATGAGTTTGCCGACCACTGCCCTAGAAGAAATGTGGCCCTAATGCAGGGCTTCCTTCATCTCCCAGATCTAACTAACTCCATAGTCTTTACTGTCTGGGAACATATTTTATTCTACATTTTGTCCAGTTTTTCTAATTACTCACATCAGGAAGGCTTTTTAAATTTACTTACTTTCTTATACTGGAAGTGGAACTTCGATATTTTGTAAAAGTTCCTCTGATGAATTTGTGGCAGCTTGGGTTCAGAACTACTGCCTCTCCTCATCTTCTGCTGTCTTCTTCTCCTGGGTCAGGTGACTCCAACCACTCAGGCCTTTATTCTGTTTCCTAGCATGTTCCTCCCCTTTGTACTTGGCTATTTTCCTTGCTTGGGGCTCATTCCCTAATAGTGAATAGCTCATTCTTATTTTCCTTAAGTCTTCATCAAAGGGTCACACATATCAGCAATACCTTTTTGATCTTTCTGATGAGCACTACAAACAAAACAGCAACACCTCATCCCCTTTAAGCCTCTTATTTTTTTTCATTGTGTTCAAAACTATAGGACATGCTGTAATTCCTTTCCACCACCTTGCATAAACTTTTTATTTTTTGCATAAACTCTTTGAGACATTGTTTTGTTCTCTTGTCCAGCATCTAAAATTATCCTGCACATAGAAAATTCTCAGTTAATATTTGTTACTGAATGAATACATACATGAAATTATAATGAGGATGATAGAAGTACATGCTTTAAGGGTGATGATTAAATAAATTAATACAAGTAAGATATTAAAAACAGTGCCAGGCATATAGTAAGCGCACTCATATTATTTTTAAAAATTATTGCCTCTCAAATGATCACTTCTCATTTCTAGATATTATATAGATTGAAAATGACGTGCGTTTTATAAAACAAGCCCATTTCTACCCCCTCCCCCACGCCTATTACTATTATGGTTAGCCCCAGATTTACAGCTGTTCTACAAGGGCTGGGACGGGAGAAGGAAGCTTAATCCGTGGAACTTCGTAGCCGGAGGATTTAGAGATGAGATCTATGCTTTTAAGCATTTGTGATTTCTGCACAATCAGGTAGCAGCTTTTAATGTAACTTAGTGAACAGTTGAGTGATTGAGTAGACTGTGTTCCCTTTGAACTTTTCTCTCTTAAAGAGGGGACATTCCGGGATACTGGCACATAGGGTTTTTTTTGTGGTTTTTCTTTTAATATATTTTATTGATTTTTTTTACATAGAGGAAGGGAGAGGGATAGAGAGTTAGAAACATCGATGAGAGAGAAACATCGATCAGCTGCCTCCTGCACACCCCCCACTGGGGATGTGCCCACAACCAAGGTACATGCCCTTGACCAGAATCGAACCCGGGACCCTTGAGTCCACAGTGGCACATAGGGTTTTATATAGTGCAGATGAAATACAATACTAAGCAGATAAGCAGATAGTGCCTTCTGTAGAAGAGAACATCGAGATTTATAGACCTGAGCAGTAAGCATTGACTCAAGCAAGTGTAAAGTCAGTGTTTGCCCCAAGAGACAACAAATCTTGATGATTAAAGAATATGTAGTTAATGTTAGTATACTTACAAGGTCTCATTAGAAGTATCTGGAAATCCTGTGGCATGAATCTCTTGAGTATAACTTCCCTTTAGGAAAAACCCATAACCAGTTTTTAAGTTGAAGAGACAGAGTTCTTTAAAATACTTGGAGAGGTTGATGAGCTTTTCTCTGATTGGTTTTAACCTGGACAGCAAAGCCTTTGCCTGACAGCATTATAAACTAGCTGCTTTACCCAAGAAATTGCATATCATTTAGTTTTGGTTCATACCCATTATGATGTTTCTAAGTCTTGTGATAGTTTTAAAGATACAAGACAAGGGCAAAATATCTTTGACCTTCATTAGAGCACTAAGAAAACATGTGAAATAGCCAATGACACACTACCACATGGGACGCTTTATATTTCTGATACCATAGAATCTCTTAGAAAGTTGAGATGAGAAAAAAGCTGAAGAAAACTTCATGGAAAAGATGAACTGTAAATAAAATCTTAAGTAGGGTTTGACTCGACAGACAGAAGAATATTTTGTAATGTGAGAAATAATCAGATTTCCAAAAGCCTAAGATTTAACATGTGAGCTTTAAAAATTTATACAAAGTAATAAATGTTAAGTTATAGAAATACTTGAAAAGACATAAGTAAAAATAAATCCTAATACCAGAGAACACTACCTTTAACATTTTGATATATATCTTCCCAGACCTATTTCTGTCCATGCATAAACAGATGTGAATATATACATAGGTGTTTGTATTTGTGTATATAAATGAATGGGAAAATAAATATTTATAAAAAGGGATAAATTGTTTCATAAAGATTTACTTTAGAAGTTTTTGCTATTACAAAATGATAAATACAGTAA
This sequence comes from Myotis lucifugus, assembly GCF_000147115.1. Classification (NCBI taxonomy): domain Eukaryota; kingdom Metazoa; phylum Chordata; class Mammalia; order Chiroptera; family Vespertilionidae; genus Myotis; species Myotis lucifugus. The sequence continues at coordinate 2,421,001 of NW_005871221.1, forward strand.
TTTAATTGTTCAATGAAAGAGTACTATGGTCTTTGTGATTCCTAAGGTTTCCCTTTCTGAACATAGTATATACATTTGGTAGAGGAAATAGAATCATTGTTTTGACTGATAATGAATCTCTTGTAATTGTTTAGGTGCTGGATCTTCAGCTTTGAAAAGGCCATTTGAAGATGGATTAGGAGATGATAAAGATCCCAATAAGAAGATGAAACGGAACTTAAGGAAAAGTATGTAAAATCTTTATTCTTATAGATGTTAACTAGAAAAGACTCATAGTCTCAGGAAATGAAAATTTTCATAGTGAAGAATTTGATTGATTTGAATTGGGGTTTTTAGAATAAATCTTCACTGAGAAATTGATGATTAAATAACTTCTTTTGTTTCCAAGCTTCATTGCTTTGAACAGCAATTTTCAACCTTTTTCATCTCATGGCACACATAAATAATTACTGAAATTCTGCAGCACACCAAAAGATATATATTTTTCTGATATGACCAAAAAAAGGGATAATTTTGATTCATTCACACCGGACAGCTATTGTGTTGGCTGTCGTTTTTCTATTTGACAATCTAAGGGAAAAACAGGTCAGTGCCCCTGACTAAATAGTTAGGTATTGTATGCTTTAAAAATTCTTGTGGCACACTGGTTGAAAATCACTGGTTTAGGGTATATTAATTTTGCCAAATGAAAATTAATGTATAGCTATAGTAGTGCATATTATTTTTACAGTGATGTTAGCATAATAATTTAAGGAGTAATTTTATAATCATATGAAGTTATTTGTATATTTTTTTTAATTCTTCTTTTAAAAACTCTGATGAATTTATAGTGATCACTAGGAACCTACAGATGCATAGATTAAAGCAAAAATGGTTTAATATCTGATCTCTCTCTCTCTTTTTTTTTAACAGTTCTGGATAGTAAAGCAATAGATCTTATGAATGCGCTAATGAGGCTAAATCAGATCAGGCCTGGGCTTCAGTATAAGCTCTTATCTCAGTCTGGCCCTGTCCATGCCCCAGTCTTCACAATGTCTGTAGATGTGGATGGTACAACATACGAAGCCTCAGGACCATCCAAGAAAACAGCAAAGCTTCATGTAGCAGTGAAGGTACTGTATGTCTTTTACTTACTAGTGCTTTGCTATTTTATGTTGTAAATAAGGTGTTTATTTTCCTATAGTAAATTAACAGAACTTTTTTTAGATTTTAATAATATAAAGAGTTTTGTGATCTCTGGTCACAAAATTCTTTTTTGGTTGTAAAATATGTGTTGATTATACAAAATTTGGAAAACACAGAAGAAAAAGAAATAAAAATGTTAGTTGCATATTTCTGAGACAGATGATTAATATTTATATATGTTTTATTTATCCAATTTTACCCTCTGATTTTCTTCATTTAACATGTCATGAATGTTTTCCCATGTATTAAAAGCTTCATAAATAATATTTAATGGTTGTTTGAGTAACATGATATGGATGTAATATTATTGTTGTTGTTTTTTTTTTAATTAAATCTTTATTGTTCAGATTGTTACATTTGTTCCTCTTTTTTCCCCCCATAACTCCCCTCCTCCCAGTTCCCACCCCACCCTCCGCCCTCACTCCCCACCCACTGTCCTCATCCATAGGTGCACGATTTTTGTCCAGTCTCTTCCCGCATCTCCCATTCCCCTTTCCCCCTCCAAGAATAGTCAGTCCATTCCCTTTCTATGTCCCTGATTCTATTACAATCACCAGTTCATTCTGTACATCAGATTATTTATTCACTTGATTCTTAGATTCACTTGTTGATAGATGCATATTTGTTGTTTATAATTTGTATCTTTACCTTTTTCTTCTTCTTCCTCTTCTTAAAGGATACCTTTCAGCATTTCATATAATACTGGTTTGGTGGTGATGAACTCCTTTAGCTTTTCCTTATCTGTGAAGCTCTTTATCTGACCTTCAATTCTGAATGATAGCTTTGCTGGATAAAGTAATCTTGGTTGTAGGTTCTTGCTATTCATCACTTTGAATATTTCTTGCCACTCCCTTCTGGCCTGCAAAGTTTCTGTTGAGAAATCAGCTGACAGTCATATGGGTATTCCCTTGTAGGTAACTGAGTTTCTTTCTCTTGCTGCTTTTAAGATTCTCTCTTTGTCTTTTGCTCTTGGCATTTTAATTATGATGTGTCTTGGTGTGGTCCTCTTTGGATTCCTTTTGTTTGGGGTTCTCTGCGCTTCCTGGACCTGTAAGTCTATTTCTTTCACCAGGTAAGGGGAAGTTTTCTGTCATTATTTCTTCAAATAGGTTTTCAATATCTTGCTCTCTCTCATCTTCTGGCACCCCTATATTTCTGATGTTGGTACGCTTGAAGCTGTCCCAGAGGCTCCTTACACTATCTTCGTATTTTTGGATTCTTTTTTCATTTTGCTTTTCCGGTTGGATGTTTTTTGCTTCTTCGCATTTCAAATCTTTGACTTGATTCTTGCGCTCCTCTCGTCTGCTGTTGAGTGTCTGTATAATATTCTTTATTTCAGTCAGTGTATGCTTAATTTCTAGTTGGTTCTTTATCACAACATCGAGGTTCTCAGATTTCTTGTAGATCTCATTAAGTTTATCGGCAGTTTCTAGAAAATTATTGAAAGACCTTAAAAGTGTGGTTTTGAGCTCTATATCCTCCAATTCTGACATTTGTGTCCTGTTTCTTTGTCTCCACATTTTTTATGCTTTCTTGGTGCACCCCCTAGTGGTCTTTGTGCGCAGTCTTGTTGTAGTTAAGCCTTGATTGTTGTAAGTAACACAGGGAGGGATTGGCCTCCAGGCCAATTGGCTGTGAGAATCAGCTGTGTCTGCAGTGGGAGAACTTCTGTCCTGGAGCTTTAGGGAGGTGCTAATCTAGCCTCTGCCTGAGGCTATCCGGCAAATGCCTCTGTGCAGGGCTTGGGCGGGGTGGGTCCCAGGGGATCTACAGGGCGGACGGAAGGAGCAGTTATGGCTGCTCTCAGTCCCGTCCCCAGGGGCTCTTCCTCTCAGAGTCCCAGCAACAGCTGCAAACCTCGGAGAGAAAGCTGCTTTTGAGTTCCGACCGAAGCCAGACAGTCCCGCTTCTCCCATTTGAGTCTGGGTCCCTAGAGACTCGCCCGGATCTGGAGCTCAGAGTCTGAGACTCCCTCCCGATTGAAACAGACAGCCGCACCCTCAGCCGCCAGCCCGCTCCGCATGCACTCCGCGCCTTTGTATTTACTTCAGCACTGCGCCTCCTCTGAGTCTCGGTATGCTTTTCTCTTTCCTCCTAGTTGTAGAACTTCCACTCAGCCAGCCTTCCTGTGGTTCTGGATGATGTCCGTTCCGTCTTTTAGTTGTATTTTTGAAGTGGTTGTTCAAGGCAGCAAACTCCGGTGTTAACCTATGCCGCCATCTTGGTCTTTCCCATATTATTTGTTTAAACATTTCTTTATCATGGGATATTTGCTATTTGCAGATTTTTTCTGTCATAAATTTGATCATTGTCTTTGTGCCTGGTGCCTTTTCTGTGTTTCAGAGGATTTACATAGGTAATATGGTACAGGATTGAACCAATTAGTCATTCATGTAGGTTTGTAGAAAATTCCTAAATATTGGAATCCCTCTAAGAGCACATTTGACCTTTTGTAGACATATGTGAAAATGTCAAAGGCTATGTAGACTGAAGATAAGTTTTTCACTTAAAAGTTCTGTTATGTAACAATCTGGCATAAGATATAAATGGTCTGTTTTCATGATCATTCCATTTTGCAAGAAGTGTTATTAATGTAGATGCAGATATTATCCTAGAACTAAGGATACAGCAGGGAGCAAAGTCTTTATCCTCCTGGAGCTTGCATTCTAGTGTGATACGTTGGGGAGACAGACCACAGATATATAAGTGAGTAAGTTACATGTCAGGTAATAATAAGAACAATGCAGAAAAGTAAGAACTAAGCTTTAATAATATAAAACGATATTTATGTTCTGTCTTATTTATAAAAGGAGTACTTCAGGTGTGTTGAAATAGGCAGAAGAAGAAAGCCAAGAATGAGGGAAAAGGTGAAGCCAGGAATAAGGCTAAAAATACAGTTTGATAATTTAGCTATAATGTATGCTGAGAATGAGTCACAAATATAGACCTAGGTTCTCTGGCATCTGACACAAAAGCAGGTGAAATCTTGATCCACTGTCTATGACATAAGAATGGACAGTTGACTATGAGAGGCACAGTTGTTCTGGTATAAAAATCAGGTGGGCATTCTCCTTGGGTAGGCCTTTGTAAGAAGGAATAGCATGATATCTTTTAAAAGATGCCTATGGTGCAGAGATACAGTTTGTGGTTGTTTTGTAGTAACCTTTAATACTGTATAAACTAGAGGCTTCATAGCAAATTGCAATTCAGTAAAATTTGGGCGAGTTAGTAGAGTGGTACATTTTGCAATATGACAAGATTTAGATGCTATGTGTTCTCATAATAACTATTAACATTTTGGTATGTATTTTTCCAAATCCCCCCCAACTTACAATTTCAAAATCCAAAAAGCACTAAAAATGAAAAATACTTTTCTAAGTTTGATGCAAACTCACTTGATGGGAAAACTTGACTAGAATTGATGTGTGGCTATTTTTAGTCTTTATGATTCCATTTAATGTGAATATTTTATCTATTTCTTTGCCCAAACATGGGGTAGCACCTGAAATACCACTGGAGATTTAGAAAATATATGGTAAATATATTGTAGTAGCTTTCTAAACTCTGAAAAGTTATACATTCTCAAAACAATCTGGCCCCAAGGGTTTTAGGTAAAGAATGATGGGAACGCCCTAACCGGTTTGGATTGGTGGGTAGAGCGTCGGCCTGCGGACTGAAAGGTCCCAGGTTCGATTCCGGCCAAGGGCATGTACCTTGGTTGTGGGCACATCCCCAGTAGGAGGTGTGCAGGAGGCAGCTGATTGATGTTCCTCTCTCATTGATGTTTCTAACTCTCTATCTCTCTCCCTTCCGCTCTGTGAAAAATCAATAAAATATATTAAAAAAAAAAAGAATGATGGGAACTACAAAATATATACTTAAAATAGGATCATGTTTTCTTTGTTCATCTAAAAATATATTGAGGTTTTTTAAATAGTTATCACAAAGATTGTTCTCATTTTTACTGAAAACCTAATATTTCATTACCACTATTCTACTGCAATGTCACTAATCCTTTTTTAAATTTATATGCTTTCTGTTGATTACTTTACATCTTTTTGAACTAGTATGATTCTCCCTTAAGATGTATTCTACAGGTAGAATTACCAGGTCAAGAAGAAAGCCCATTTGAATGATCTGTTAATTCATTAAATATGTATTGAGATTTCTATTAATGTCAGGCATATATTTCCAAATTGTCATCCATAAGGTTATACCACGTTACAAGTTCTATATTAGAGAGTTTTATATCAACATGTGTTTGTGAAAGTAGGTTCCACTTGATAAAATTCCTTGCATTTCTTACTCACTAAGCTTGGTGTAGGTTTCTGTACCTGTTAAGACAAATCACACCATAGAATCAAAACAAGAAGAAACCAATTTCTGCCACAAGAGCCTGGCTGCTCAGCAACAGGAAGCCTACAGTGACCAATCTTCCCTTTCCTCCTCCAGTTATTTCTCCTTAGAGTCCCTCACAAATAACACCTGTAGGGACAAAAGCAGCCATATTTCATGGAAAGAATCTTATTCATTATGGAAAAAAGATCAGTTAGAAGGGGACACGAAGTGAAGGCTCTTTGGAGAGGTTCTGGGAGCTATCAGCTCTCTAGGAGACAGAAGGCATGAATGGGACTTTGTTTTGAGTAGAGAGCCGTGGGGTAGAATGTGTTTTTATGTGTTTTTACTCTTGGCCTCTAGTCTTTTAGGGTGTCATCTTTCTCAGTCTCAACCCCCTATCATGAGAAAAAAAGGGCATGATTACACTGGACGTCCCAGTCACCTTATTTCCAGGACTCATCTTGTGAATTTCAGTTTATTTGATGTGTTTATTAGGTTGGATTTGTTAGCTAGACATTTGAAACCCACCTTTCTTTGGTATAGCAAATTTTTTACCTTAATTTTCATTTCAAACAAACTTTCATTCCAGAAGTCTGAGGACTCTTCACTTTTTTATTTTTATAGCATATACCAGTTAATCTTTTTTTTTAAATTTTATTTTATTGTTTAAAGTATTACAAATAGTAGTACATATGTCTCCTTTTTTTACCCATTGACCTTCCCCCGGCCTCCCCCTCCCCCCCCCCCCGCATATGCCCTCACCCCAGTTAATAATCTTTGAATTATGTATTCCTAGAAAACTACTTAACTTGAATTTTTTTGTCAGTTGAGCTGCATTGCAAGTATTCTGTATCCTTTGATATTATTTGTCAATTATATAAACAATTTATGAATGTATTGAAATAAGTTACTATAATAACAGATAAATAAATGACTTTGACGTCTGAGAAAAGGGCAGAGAAATGGTGCTAAGTAATGTACATGAGGCTATTTTAACTGTCTGTTTTAAATGGGGGGAAACTGCATGTCTCTATCTAGTTTTTATTGGAATAAACCAAATTTACTTGTGACTCTGGCTTTTGACTTGCAGCTTGTTAGCTAGTGTTAATTCCAGGCTAGTAACTGTTCTCTCATGGATGTGATTTCTGGGGAAGAACATATTCATTCTCAGGACTCAATGAAGCATGCATTTTCCTCAGAAAGCATTGATGAGGTTGTAACCAAATGATGTGAGTGTGTGCTCAGTGTCAAGAACTACCTGACTACTTTTAGAACTCAAGATGTTAAAAAAAGGGGTTCTTGGCTTTATTCCCAATTAATACAAGGAATTTATTTGTGATTTCAAGTGTTCAACAGAATGCCAGATTTTCCATATGAATTGGGTGAATTAATTTCAAGTTCTCTTGTACAGAGTTCTTAGGCTCTTTTTTGTTTAGTGATACTACCTTATCTATATGGCTAGTCCGTCATATCAGATGGCATTGTTTATAAAGGCTGGGCTGCCAGGCTGCTCATTTGTGTGATTATCAGAATAGTTTATTTTTATTTATGGTCTTTTAAAAGCCAACTTTATTGATATAATTTATATGCAGGAAAGCTAATCATTTACTGATATTATGGTTTTTGGCAAATGTTTATAAGCGTGTAACTACCACTTCTGTCAAGATATAAAATATTTTGTCTCACCCAGAAAGTCCTCTCATGTCTCATAGTGGTGAGTCTCCCTCGCCACGTCTCTAGCCCCTGGCATCCTCTAATCAGTTTTCAGAATAGTTGTTTTGAGAGACACCTGTTAGGTATAGCTGGGATTGTAAAGAAATACAATGTGCTTTTACGTTCCAGCAACTTAAAACATTAGTCAAAAGCTAAAGCAAATACAGGGATCTTTAGGAACCTCTCTCTTTATTTTCTGATATAAACCTTTAAATTAGTAACTGACAGTGCCATATCAACCTGTTTAAAAGAGGCTTATACAAGTGCTGGTGAACGTATTTCTCTCGTAAACTGAAAAGCAGTGTCATCTGGAAGGAGGTTTTAAAAGGCACGCCTACGTGTGTGTGTGTGTGTGTGTGTGTGTGTGTGTGTGTGTGTGTGTACACATACAGAGCTCTGAAACCTTATTTTATAAAAGATAAGAAATGCCAGGCATTGACTGGAACTTTAGAAGAATGAACATTGGAGGAAGCCAAGCCATAACCAGTTCTTGTGAGGAAGGGGTGGAAATACAAACCTGAAATTGTTCCTGGTTCACTTCTTATAGAGACTAAACCTAAAGACTGAATGCTTCCTTTCAGGGCTCACTTATGGTTTTAGTTAAAAGCAAAGAGGCCAATAGGAGAAAGGTTCAGATGTTATTTTGTAATTGACTGGAAAATTGGTTTCAAGGTAAAGAAAGCTTCTTGATGGCCTTTTTGTGCTAATTTCTCCTAATGGGTTGAAGCATAGAATTTAGAGGTCAACTAATCAGTCTTCCAGTCTTACAAATTGGAAAATTGAGGACCAGAGGAGAAATTCACGATTAGACACTCCTGTCTTTTCTTCTCTAGTCCAATGTACGGTTTTACGTTTCCCCTCACCTCATTGGTTGAACTTGGCTATTTTCTCTCTCTCTTACCTCCAAATTAAATGAACCAGGAGCAACCTCAGGTTTTCATTTCCATCATCCTTTATTTAAACCTAATTACTCTGTGGAGGCTTTTCCCATTTTTATGGTGATACCCTGGTAGGTAAAACCAAGGATCTGTATATGTATTTAGTACCATCTTGCTCTTCCTACAAGGTATTTAATAGATTCAAATGTTGTGGATTTGAAATTCTTGTCTTTAATATTTCATCTATTCTCTGTGGTTTCTGTTGTTTGAATAACACTGAATCTTAATGTAATTTGTACAGGTATTGCAGGCAATGGGATACCCAACAGGCTTTGATGCAGATATTGAATGTATGAGTTCCGATGAAAAATCAGATAATGAAAGCAAAAATGAAACAGTGTCTTCAAACTCAAGCAATAATACTGGAAATTCTACAACTGAAACCTCCAGTACCTTAGAGGTATATTTATACATTATTTTCCTTAGAAAAAAAAAATTCACTATAGAAAACTTGAGAGCTATGGAAAAATATAAATAAAAATCAAAAGTATATATAAATGGATATATTCCAAAGGCAGGTATTATTAATATTTTGGTTTATTTTCATCCAGCCTTTTTAAATAACATTTTAATTTTTTTAAAATTCTCACTAGATACTTTTTCCTTTTTTTTTTTTTTAAGAGAGAGTGGAAGGGAGGGAGGGGGAGAGAGACAGAAAGAGAAACATCAATGTGAGAGAGAAATATCAATGTGAGACAGACACATGAATTGGTTGCCTACCGCACGCATCCCAACTGGGAAGGGCATTTAACCTGTCACCCAGGTACGTGCCCTTACCCGGGAATTGAACCCTCAACCCTTTGGTGTGCAGGCTGACACTAATTATTGAGCAACACTGGCCAGGGCTCTATAAGTATTTTTATGAGGACATTTTTATGCAGTTTTACATCTTGTTTTTCCCCCCACTTAATTCTAAAAATATCTGTAAAAAGCCCTGGCTGGTTTGGCTCAGTTGGTTGTAGCATTGTCCTGTGTACCGAAAACTTACTGGTTGGATCCTGGTCAGGCATAGCCTGAGTTGCAGGTTCCATCCCCGATGGGGGCACGTACAGGAAACAACTGATTGATGTTTCTCTCATACATCCATGTTTCTCTCTTTCCTTTCCCCTCTCTCTCTAAAAAAAAAATCAGTAAAAACATATCCTCAGATGAGGATTAAAAATTTTTTTAAAAATCTGTGAATATACTGTGTACTGCACAACATGTTTAGCAGTTCCCTTTTGCTGCATTTCCCAAGTATATTAACTATAACTGTAGAGCAGAGAAACAGAAGATCTAGTGGAAGAAATATAGGATTACTTGAACTTGTGCTAAGCTGAAGCAGTGGGTCATCGTTGAGTTGGAACGGCTCTGAGAAAGGCATATAGCTTGACCTAGTATGTTCCTTAGACTCTGGGAAATCCTGGCCTGTGAGCTTATTACAACAGAATGGGGCAGAATCCAAGCAATATATTCACAGCATATTTGGGAATTCACGGAGCCCTTGTTTATTGCATTCTACATAAGGAAAATTGGCTTTCAAGTAACATCAATAGCTTACATTAGCATTTAAAAATTGTCATTTCTAAGAATGCGTATTTATTAAGGACTAAACTCTTCTTAGTACCTGCTTACTACCAGTTGCTGAAGACATGTGTCCAGAGCCTCAAGATGCCCTCAGGCTAGAAGGGCAAAAGACATGTTTATAACTAATTATACTGTAATGTGATAAAGCTCTGTGATTGCAAAATGAATATAATGATGTAAAATCTCCAAGTAGGAAATGATTGAAACTTATACACATGTGAAATCAAAGGAAGTAAAATGTGAGCTAGGTTTTAGATGATGTGTAGGATTTTTTAGGGAAGAGATAGAAAGAAGGCGTTCTAGGTCAGAGGACTAGTAGGTATAGAGGGGTTGTGAAAGGAAATGTTTAGAAGTACCAGGTGGGCCAGTAAGGAGGGCCTGATAGGGACTGAAGCCTGTAAAAAACCATGTTGAGGATAGTAGACATGGTACCTGGCTTCTGAGAAGACTAGTCAGTCATTCACAAGTGGTAGTCACAGGCAGAGCAAGAGGTTTTGCTGGCAGTTTTTGAAATTCTAAGAAGAGAAAGAGCTCATTAATTATGAGGCTCAGACCTTTAAGTTGGGAGGCAATTAGGAAGGAAGAGTGCAGTGTGGCTGCACTAATAGCAGTCACGAGTATATGGAGCTTTTGGTAGTGAATACATCACTGCTTTGTTTCTGTGTGATGTAATAAGGGGGGGGGGCGACACAAAGCCCTATTCTTCATTGAAGTAGGAGTAACTGATTAGAATGCAAATATTTTTATATCTTGACTTATTTTTATAAAAGTGATTTCAGATTTGGGAAGCAGAATGAGATTACCATAGACTAGTTTTTTTAAAAACTATTACCTTTTAAAGCTGGAGACTGGAAATGTAGATTATAAAAGCTCTTCAAAAAACATATTTATTACAAAAGACTCAGAAATATTTATTTTAACTTGTCTTTAAAAAGAGTTCAATGTTTCACTTCTACAGCATCAACCACTTACCAAATCAGCGAGAATCTTGCTGTCCATTAGGTTTATATACATAATAGTTCTTTTGGGCATTCATTTCTTTTTCAGCATTTCTTTCTTTTTTTTTTTTAATTGATTTCAGAGAGGAGGGAGAGGGGGAGAGAGAGAGAGAAACATCAATGATGAGAGAGAATCATTGATTGGTTGCCTCCTGCATGCCCACAACCCAGGCATGTGCCTTTGACTGGAATCGAACTCGGGACCCTTCAGTCCGCAGGCTGACACTCTATTCATTGAGCCAAACCAGATAGGGCTTTTTCAGCATTTCTTGAGCAGTTACTGTGGTGGAATTAAAGACATGATCTCTAACCTCAAAAAGTCCTCAATCTTTGGGTCTTCCTCAAAATCATAGTTGTAGAATTTTGCAGTTTGTTTTACTTTTGGTGCTAACTTCACAATTTGAGCCTTCACACTCTTACGAGAATTACTTTTCTTCCCTTGACTCTTACCTTTTTTAAAGTCAGTTCTTTCTACCATTCCTAGAGTAATTTTTTACAACGCAAATCTAATTAAGAACTTGCCCAGATGAAAGTCTTTTAGTCTTTCCACTGTCCATGATAAAGCAAAGCCTGTGTGCCTGATACACAGTGATTATGATCTGGCTCCAATAGGGGTGTTTGCAGTGTGAGGTTCTGCCTTATTCTTCTCACCCCTTCATTCAGCCAACTGAACCTCCTGCCGTTTCTTCTGTCCAGAATGCCTTTCTCCTTTGTTTCCTCCTCAGGATGGTCTGGCACTTAGCTCCCTTTTATGGGTAGGTTCACATGGTCACTTCCAGGGAAGTTATCCTGATAGCCCTAGAAAGTGATTCTTTCTATTGTGTTTCCATAACTTACATCTCTTCTGTAATATACATTGTTTTACAGTGATTATATCTGTCCCTCCCACTGCACTATAGCTCCTTGCGGACAGGGAATGACAACTTTTATTGTTATTTTAAAATTTCAGAATCCATAGTTTATAGCTCATTGTTTTATTTTGTTTTTACTTTAGGTACCCTTAATCTCTTTAGAGATTCTGAAAGGTGTGAATGGGCATTTTCTTCCAATCTCCTAAATTGAGTTATTTTTTCCTAATCCTAACGATGAAAAAACAGTGAACACTCATTTGAATCTCAGCAGTTCTATCCACTTTGTTAGTAATTTAGATTATTATTCTTAGACCATGAACATCACAGATCAGACTCAAGAGTACCATGTACAGTAGGTCCTCGGGTTACGTCGGAGATCCGTTCCCACGGCGCGACGTAAGGCGATTTTCACCATAAGTTGGAACCCACCTACATAAACACCTACATCACTCACATGGAGCACATACACAGCAGTAATTAAGTGAAACAGTAAAAAAAAAAAAAAAAAAAATTTAAAGAAAGATAACAATTCCTGACCTTTACTTGTGGTAAATAAATAATAAAAAACATAAAGCACATATGTACATAAGTCAAAATGAGTCATTTTTTTTAATAAGTAAATGGGAGATGGTGACGTAACCACGAAACAACGTATGTCGAGTCTGACGTAACCTGAGGACTGCCTGTAATGGCAAGATTACATTACTCTTGAATACTCTTCTATTGGGACAGCCCTGCTTTAAAGTCAGGGTGTGCAGATGACTGCCTGACTGGGATGTTCACTGCTTGTAGGGTTTTCACACCTTTATAGATACTTTGTCATTTGTATATGGAGGTGCTCATGCCCTAGCTCCTGAATGCTTTAAAATACAATTTTGAGCCTCTGTTTCAACAAAGACAGTATAATTGTATAATAAGAAATTTAATACTTTGAAATCTTGCTTGCTTGAACCTCCTTCTAGGTAAGAACTCAGGGCCCTATTCTCACAGCAAGTGGCAAAAATCCTGTAATGGAGCTCAATGAAAAAAGAAGAGGTCTGAAGTATGAACTCATCTCGGAGACTGGTGGAAGCCATGACAAGCGCTTTGTGATGGAGGTGTGTATCTAGATACAAGCCAACCTGTTTTGCCCTCAGACACGGAGGACATCCTGAGCTTATACATAAATAGACTGAGTCTATTCTTGTGGCACTCTTTGACTTTTGGTGTTTTCTGTGTTATGATCCATTTAAATTAAACTACATAGAGGAATTGCATGGGCTAACTTCAGAGTGTCATTCTTGATTTTAGGTAGAAGTAGACGGACAGAAATTCAGAGGTGCAGGTCCAAATAAGAAAGTGGCAAAGGCGAGTGCAGCATTAGCTGCTCTGGAGAAGCTGTTTTCTGGACCCAATGCAGCAAATAATAAGAAAAAGAAGATTATCCCTCAGGTATGAGTTGAGCATTAATAACTTTGAAAAATATTTCCAGAATTAAGTTTCCTTTTCTGCTTTTGTGCCCTGTTAGCTTTTTAAAAAAGTATTTGTTTTTCTTGGATTTAGCAATCTTTTCTTTGGGTTAGGTTATTAATAATATAAATGTGTCAGTAGGTCCCTGTTCCGTGGTTGTCTTAGGCAAATTATATATTGAAAAGAGAATGTTAGCATTATTTGGGGGCTTCAGGTCTCTCTTGATGAGGTGGAGTGTTAAGGGATTTGGACTTGAATGAGATGTTAGCATTTGTCTGGTTTAGGGAAGCTGCCAAGAGGACTTGGGCTTACTTTCATCAGTCTGCAGATGCTTTTCCATTTCCTTTTCAGTTTTGAATTTTTGCAGCATTTATTTTGGGTTTTCTGTTGGAGATGACACAGTAGAACTTGACCCTGTGTTGCTTCTTCTGTTGATTGGGAATGTCAGTGCTGCAAAGGTCTGGAATTAACAAGATATTTGGAAAAGATGGCGTCCTAATTCCATGCTTTTGGATAACAGATTCTTCTAACCATTTTTTTTTTAATGTATTCAAAAATATTTTCTAGACATATACCATGTGGATGGTTGTGAGGGAAAAAGATACAGAAATAAATATAAGACACATTCCTTCGTGGAGAGTACTTGTGTAATAATATCTGAATATATTAGGTGATAGGAAAAAGCAATTAAAATAATTAGATTAATAGAAGGAAGCTTGGGTTATTTAAGATTGTGTGTTAAACAGTTTCTTTTACATATGCTAAGTCTATTATAGGGCGGAAGAATTGATCTCACTTTATTGATGAGGAAACAGGCCACTAAGAAATTAAGATACTGTGTGTAGCAACATAGCTGATTGATGGTAGAAGTTCCTTTTAAAACCAGGGTCTTCTCCTTCCAAAGACATGGGCATTCTACTGTTGCATATAACATCTTAAAAACTTGTTTTGTGTTTAACTTATTTTATTTACTATAATAAATTGCTTAAATTTTAGGATTCAAAATATAAACAAGTAAGACTAACTTTTACTGAGATTAAATTAAAAAATAAAGTTTAAATTGCAGAGGAACACGTGTAGAGAGAATAAGTGGATTTTCTTTTCCTAAATCTTATAGAATATGTTCTAAATTAGGAGAAAGATAATTATTACCTTGTTTATTTTGGTGTCTTTTTCCTATGAATTACATCTTGTAATTGGCCAGTTCATGTTTGTGCTTAAAAGCCTACTTGCAGAGACTTTTTAAGTAAGTTTAGTTTTAGTAGGAATGAGCTTAATTTGTGTGAGGTCACTGTTATTGCCAGATTGTTGCTTCCTGACTACTTTTGAATAAGCTGTGTTAAAAAAAAAAAAAAGTCTGCTTGAAGTTCACTCATTTTTAGAAATTTTCCATACTAGAAGCTATAAACCTCCTGTGTTGAGTGTGCTTGACAGCCAAGAAGCAGTCTGTTTTGGATGTGTGGGGTGATTTTTTTTTTTCAGCCAAAAAAAAATGGCAGTTCTCTGTGTATGACATATTCAACCTTGAAACTGCCTCTTTCCAGTTATACTAGCAGAGAGGCTGACCTAAGAGGAGCAGAGGATGATGGTATTTCCATGTGAGATAAATGTGTGTGTGCTCTGAGATACTGTTGGCTTTATCATACAGTGAGCTTTGAGGCTCTATCCCCTTCCCCCTTCCTTATTTGTAGTAGGGAATATTAGTAGTTTCTAGCTTGAGTTTTTGTTGCATTATTTCACTACAAAATAAGTATAATATTTAATTTAAAACTAGATATCCTTTGATTTTTTTAAAAATTTTAGTTTTGGAAAGGGATGTTTTAGCGACCCATGTTTGCTGTTACTCCTTGATTTAGTCAACTTTTCAGAGTTTTATATCTATATTCGATACTGCTCTTTGTACTCTGAAGTAAGGAGAGCAAAAAGAGTATTATTGTACAATTACTAGGGCAACTCTCCTAGAGAGAGATTATGGGACTTTACCAGACTCCATGGCATTTTAGAGCAAGAAAAGACTTTAGAGTTGGTATGTATATATGTATGTACTTATTTATTTAACTAGAGGCCCGGTACACAAAATTTGTGCACTCGTGGGGGGGGGGTTCCCCCCTCAGCCCGGCCTGTGCCCTCTCGCAGTCCAGAACCCCTTGGGGGATGTCTGATTGCTGCGGAGGTGGGAGAGGCTCCCACCATCACCTCTGCGCTCACCAGCCATGAGCCCAGCTTCTGGCTGAGCCGCGCTCCCCCTGTGGGAGCACACTGACCACCAGGGGCCAGCTCCTGTGTTGAGCGTCTGCCCCCTGGTGGTCAGTGCGTGTCATAGCAACTGGTTGTTCTGCCGTTGGCCGATTTGCATATTAGCCTTTTATTGTATAGGATGATTGGCGCACGCGCACACACCCCCCCACACACTCCCGCAACAGAAGAGACAGGCTCAAGGAAATCACATGACCTTCCTGAGGTCTTAGTAACTTAGAGCAGAAACTGGATCCACATCTTTTGTTTTCTGTCTTAGTCCTTTTGTACAAAAACTCCATTCCGGTTTGCAGCTTGTTCTGGGTGGTTTGTTGTTGCAGTATTTTTTATCTGTGGCCGGAGAAGTCAATGGATTTCGATCAAGTGTCTATAATTACTCTAATCTGGCCTCAGTTGAGTTTGGATGTAATTTGATACTGAAATTTGTATGTAGGAAATGAACTCTTTTTGGGTAACCCTCAAGTGAATAGAAGTGATTTGCATATTCTTATGTACTTAGCATATTATCTAGAACAACTCTGTAAGGCAGGTGTCATTTTCATTCTATAGATGATAAAGTGAAGGCTTAAGATCATAGACAACACACTGTCTCATCTACAGGCTCAAGTTTCTCAGAGATAATAGGATAATAGTTCTTATTTCTCTCAGTAATAAAAATGTGTTATTTTTAACAGGCAAAGGGTATTGTGAATACAGCTGTGTCTGCAGCAGTCCAGGCTGTTCGAGGCAGAGGAAGAGGAACTCTAACAAGGGGAGCTTTTGTTGGGGCTGCAGCTGCTCCTGGCTACATAGCTCCAGGTACAGTACAACCTGTAGGAGATCTGCCTCCTTTTTTGGAGGATTGGCGTCTCCTTTATTTTCTAGGATTATACATGGTCTCTGGAAACATGACACGGGTATAGGATGGGTGTGCACAGAAATTGAAAGGAGAATCTACAGAATGTCATGGGTTTTCTCACGGAATCTGCCGAGTGGCTAGAGGCTTCCTGGAGGGAGTGACAGATAAGCAGTGTTGCACATAGATGAAGGGGTGTTTTTTGACAATGAGGAAGCTAAAAGATGTAGCACAGATTGAGGAGCAGAGTGTATTCAGTGGGATACCAAAGACAGAAAAATAGCTGCTAAGAGGTTATTTAATTGGGGTGAAGCCTGGTCATTATTAGCGTTTCCTTAACTCAATGTTTGGGAACCATCACAGACTAAAGAAACAAAAAAAGAGAAAAAGGAGAACTTACTTACACCATGCTATATAGTCTTGCTTAGAGCTTACTATACACCAGATACTTTAAAAAAAATTATTGATTGATTTTAGAGACAGAAAGGAAGGGGGATGGAGAGAAACATTAATTTGTTGTTCCACTTATTTATGCATTCATTGGTTGATTCTTGTATGTGCCCTGAATGGGGATCGAACCCACAACCTTGGTTTACGCTCTAATCAACTAAGCTACCCAGCCAGGGCACCAGATACTTTCATATAAGTGATTTCGCTTAATTGTTTCTAATCTTCACGTGTTTCCTCACATGGAAATTATTTCCATTTTCCAGATGAAACTAGGTTTAGGGAGATAAGGTGAAACAAAGAGTTGAATGTAGAAGTTTGTAGTTCCAAAGTTTCTCTTTCCCATTTTACCACATGCCTTGAGGTAGATGGATATGGTGCCATCTCCTTGCCTTCTGTTCTAATCCATATGTCATTTTAGTGGTAGATACACATGTCCCATTAAAATCAAGTTCTCTGCAATATTGAAAGTATGGAACTTTTAACTTGACAAGTAAACTGCTAGTAATTGTTGCTCAGGATTACTAAAGATTGGGTTTTATGCAGTCATTTTTCAATCTAACACTCCTAAGTTTACATAGATGGTGGGTTTTTTCCAAAGAATTAGAATAGACTATTTGGGAAGTTGTATGGATGATGGGATTTGGTAATTCTATCTTCTGGAGGTTGATCCCAGTAGGGGCTGGAGACACCCCCATTGTTTCTTGCCTGGGCTACTAGTTTATAAAAACCTTAACTTGCCTTGGTCATATTTGTCATATACATAATAGTTCAGTTGCTCTAAAGATGAGACATAACTAATCAAATAATCACTGTTATAGACAGAGATGATTTGATGACGGAGAAGGACATGATGCTACGAGAAGATGTAGTAGAAAACTGCTCTAGTCTGTTGGGTCCCTGAAGAAATAACACCTGAACTGAGCTTTGAAGAATGAGTAGGAGTCAACTTCGGGGAGAGTGTGGGGTGTAAGTTTTACACAGAAGAGAGCATGTGCAGAGACCTTGTGGTCCTGGTGGTAGGGAACTTGGCTCAGTTGAAGGTTTGGAAGGTCAGGATGTAATGTGGAGATCCTTGGGGTGGGGTGGGAGTGAGTTGAGCTAAAGCTGGATGCTCAGGCCCAGTCCTGGAGGCAATGGTTTAGAATTTGTTCTTAGAATCGTAAGTGCAGTGGTATGTCGTGAGGATTCTAAGGAGTGAAATGACAAGATCAGATTTTATTTTTCAAGATCACTCTATAGTGTGAAGAATAGATTGTAGGAACAGAAGTGGGCATGACAAGGCAAGTTAAGGTTTTTATAAACTAGTAGCCCAGGCAAGAAACAATAGGGGTGTTTCCAGTGGGTGTAAGGAAGTAAATGGGTGGCAGGAAGTGAACAGATTGAAGGATTCCTCAGAAGCAAAATTTATGGATTTAATATGGAGAATGAAAAAGAGTGAAGTTTCCAGGATATCTCCTAGGATTTTAAGCTGAAGGAATTAGACTGGATGACTGTGCCATTCATGAAAACAGAGAACACTGAAAGATGCATGTTAGGGACATGGGAGAAAGGATAGTCATAGTTTGGTACTTTCTGTGTACAAAATTAAGACATTCTTCTGTGCATCTCACTATTTCAACTGAAATTTAATTTTTTTTTGGCCTGATTCAATGCATTGTTTAAAGGAAGCAACTTTCACTTAACAACAATAGGCAAGTTACTGAGATTAGCTTTCTTGCCTTTGATTACATGTTCCATTGGGACTTTATCCATTTGTGTCTGTGGTTGCTTAGTCTTGAACATTTACCTCCTGCTTGAGTGGTAAGCAGCCATCGTCCGTCTAGTGCAGGGGTCCTCAAACTACGGCCCGCGGGCCACATGCAAATACAAATATTGTATTTGTTCCCGTTTTGTTTTTTTACTTCAAAATAAGATATGTGCAGTGTGCATAGGAATTTGTTCATAGTTTTTTTTTAAACTATAGTCCGGCCCTTCAATGGTCTGAGGGACAGTGAACTGGCCCCTTGTTTAAAAAGTTTGAGGACCCCTGGTCTAGTGGCCGTAATTGTGAAGGGAAGCATTTAGGTCTGCTGTTAACCAGGCGTGTCTGCTCTGTAGCAACTTCTCTCTTATGTCATCACATTGACCTCTCTGAAAGGCCTGTCTCCTGAAGTTGTTAAAAATGAAGTTCTCTTATAGCCTAGAGAAGATTCACATGAGGTTGGTTTAGAGCAGCCGTGGGCAAACTACGGCCGGCGGGCCGGATCCGGCCCGTTTGAAATGAATAAAACTAAAAAAAAAAAAAAAGACCGTACCCTTTTATGTAATGATGTTTACTTTGAATTTATATTAGTTCACACAAACACTCCATCCATGCTTTTGTTCCGGCCCTCCGGTCCAGTTTAAGAACCCATTGTGGCCCTCGAGTCAAAAAGTTTGCCCCCCCCTGGTTTAGAGTATGAATAGGTTATATGCCATTTGTGGAGTACATGCTGTGCAGCAGGGACTGTAGGTTAGTATTTTTACATATGTTATTTAATTACATTTCACTGCCAACTCAATTACTACAGTAGACTATGAGGTGCAGAGATGTTAAATAACAGGTACAATTCAAAGTCACCTTGCTAGTGAGAGGTGAAGTCAGGATTAGAGCCCCAATGGTTTGTTCAGTGGCCAGCTAAGCAATCTAACCTCATTTCTCTCTAAGGAGGTTTTGGTAAAACCCTTGAAACTGTAGTCTTAGCCAAACAGCCGCCTTTTCCTGGATTTGATGCACAACTCACTTTTTTAAGCATTAATTTCTCTTTTGGCCTCTGATACTGTTCCTACTGCTTATTTCAGCTGCATTGTGTCCTCTTAAAATAACGACTGAGCATCAAAGATTAAGAATAAGATTGAGACTAAGTTGTACTATCCCTAGTTTTATATGACTGAAGTGAAAAAAAATTTACCTTTCAGGAAATGTTTCAATTGGTCCCTAAAAGCAGTTTACTTGTTCAGTGTACATTTGAGTGTTTTGTCTCAAACAGGAGATTTGGAACTGGTCATTCAAAGGTGACCAAGACCTAACGTCTGCCCTAGTGAATGCTTGGGGTCAGGTGGGAGTAGGAACAGACATTGAGGAAACACCATGCAATGTGATGCAAGCTGTAACATGAGTGGGCAGAGAAGTGGGAGACTTCACAGAGGAGGTGATATTTGGTCCTGATCTAAATGATGAGTTGCAGCTGGTCATTAGAGCAGTAGACAAAGGGGTTGTAATGTGAAAGTGCTTGCTTTGTTGTGGGTACAATGTGAAGGGCCCATGTACCTTCCATGCCCTTGTCCTATTTTAGAAACCAATTTTTCCTAGAAACTTACCCAAGTGATTTAGTATTTATATTTTTTAAAGTTGTTTTACTGAAAGATTAAAGATTGTAGCTTCTATTAATATAATATTTCTAATCCCTACAACACTATAAAGTAGCTTGGAAGGTTTTCCATTTTAAAGATGAGAAAACGGCAACTCAGAATTATATGTCTAAGGACATGTAAGAAACTTGTGCCAGAACTAATTGGTTCAAAATCTTCTGTATTCTTTGTATTTGTTTTTATTGACAATATGAGCCTTTTTTCTTTTTCTTTTAAATCTTGAACCTGAGGAAAGCACAGGTGAGAATAGCTTTTTTAAAAAATATATATTTTATTGATTTTTTTACAGAGAGGAAGGGAGAGGGATAGAGAGTTAGAAACATCAATGAGAGAGAAACATCGATCAGCTGCTTCCTGCACACTCCCTACCGGGGATGTGCCCGCAACCAAAGTACATACATGCCCTTGACCGGAATCGAACCTGGGACCCTTCAGTCTGCAGGCTGATGCTCTATCCACTGAGCCATACTGGTTAGGGCTGAGCCTTTTTTCATAGGTACCAGATGCTAATGTCAATTGCACCACTATTTACTGAGAGATCCTGTACTGGGGCCAGGAATTCAGGCAGCAACAAGACATGGACCTTGCCGTCAAGCCCACAGCCTGACCTGTGTGCCCTCCTTAATGGCCGTTGAGGCTCCAGCCTGCTCTGTCACTGCTTTCTGGAAAGAGACTTGAACAGGTCTGTTCTCCAGCTCTGAGAATTGGTCATTTGAGTAGTTCTGAGTGTTCCTTTGTTCAACATATTATATTTAGCCAGTGGTTACTACATTCTGCTAGATCCAGGTGATGCAGAGTGTCTCTGCCTCCCCAGAGGGGAACAGAGAGAGCAAGTCGATAATTATAATAGTGTGGTAAGCATAGTGAGGCAGAGACAGGCTGTTCTGTGGGTCAGGGGAGCCTGTGGACCATGCAGAAAGTTTCCACTCTCAGCAGGCCTGAAGGGATGGGTAGACTAGAGCCAGTCTGGGAATGGTTCTCATCCATCCAGCATCTGGACGAAGTCCTCAGAGCCCACAGTGCCGGGCCCAGTGGTACTTGTGAATTGGACCAATGCCAGCTGCCCTTTGTCCTGGACTGATCTGCTCTCTCTTCTTTGCACTAGGCTATGGAACACCATATGGTTACAGCACAGCTGCCCCTGCCTATGGTATGTACACCGTCTTACTGGTTTCTCCTATTAGCGACTCTGTCACAGCAATCCCAAGTACAGTTTGTATCTAGGGTTTCTTTCAATGAATTGGAGGATCTCAGACCTATTCATTCTAGTGACCCAACTTAAATTCCCTTTGAAAATGCCACAACCTTGTGGTTCTGGGTTTGGTTGGAGTTGCTCTTCTCTCGCTTTGCCTGATTGAAGGACTGCTTGTTTCTAATTGCCTGTTTCTGACCATACTGAAATTAAGTATTTTAAGTAGTTCTTACAGCCAACTTATACTCCATTCAAAGGCTACTGAAGGGCCATACGCAGTTTCTAGCTTGGTTGCCTGCCAGTTATGTAGCTATACTTAAGCTTCTGGTTGGAAACTGAACTATGGGTGATTGAAGTTAGGGATAGGAAATGCTCACTTCAAATTTGTAGCCATCATCCCTTTCCAGAAATCTGCTTTAGAGGTGGAGTAAACAGGTCCTAGAGAGGTGATGGGCATCACCAGCAGTGTTCCCTAATTCATTGCTGCAGAATGTCTGTAGTACATGTCAGAAAATCACAGGAGTGTCCCCTCTCCTTCCAAAAATAAAAAGTAAAAGCAAATGCAGAAGTGAACCTCAGTGGCCCTTTGGATAACTTTTGAATGAGGTTTATGTGGCAATGGAGGCAATAGGTTTGGAGTCAGTGATATGCTCTTAGACATTTTTCCTAACTCAGGTGCTACATGTTCTAGAATCAACCATCTTCAGGGTGTTTGTCATTGAGAGAAGAAGGGAGCAAGTGTGTATGCTTGTGAGAGAGAGAGAGAGAGAGTGTGTGTGTGTGTGTGTGTGTGCGCGCGCAGCCCCTGCTGGGCACGCACGTTCACAAATGGGGAAGACCCTGAGTGTAACGGTGGCTTGGGCTTTTGTTCTCTACATGAGCCCCGAGGCCTTTCATTATACTTTTTCTCTTCATGCATCAGCTTTTCCATTTTTGTTTGGATGAAAATTATGGGTCCTTAAGACTGCTAAATTGAAGCTTCATCTGGTTTCATAACTGTAGAAATAAGTAGAAAGTGAACAGTTTGACCTCTTTCCCATTAAGGTAGACAATTATATCCTGGAAAGATGTGGAGAAGCTGCAAGGGTCAAATGTGTGGGGTGAGTTTCTCCAAGGCAAAGTGCAGAGGCTGGAGTTACTTCCCTTACCCGAGTGTCCCCTCTGGCACACTCTGGTTGGGTCAAGGCTCCCCCAGATTCCCTTGTTCTCAGATTTGGGTGAGTAGGAAGTGGAGATTAATTCAAGAATGTGCTTTCACCCAGGATTGCCTCTGAAGTCAAACTGTCCAGCTCCTTTTGATTCTGGATATCCTGACTACTGCCCCCTTCCTGTGAGTCAGGTCTGCTCAGTGTATCGGACACGTCTGACTCACTAGCCTCACTGTAACGTGTCTGAGCGACAGAGCATCTGCCTCCTAGGGCAGGTCTCCTTCTGTGTCTTTCTTTTGGTCTCAGTCAGTCTCACATTCTTTGTAAGGTTTGCTAGAGCTCTGTTTTTCCCTTTAAAGTAGTTTTATATCTAGGCTCTAAGCTGCATTCACATTTTTCCTCAGTATTTTTAATTTTTCTTTCTCGTTCCTCCCTTTTCTCTAACATTGTACTTTCACCCTGTGGCATCTGAGCCCCACAGCAGAAGGCTCTTCTCCTCCATGTGCCATATAACTGACTTCCAAAGCTGGTGAAATTTGATGCCCCCATTTTTCACATAAAAGATTTGTTTTTAAATGTTACTGTGATGCCAACCTACTAAAATGATGCTTTATTTTGGCTGTAAGGTAAATATGTCTTTTGGCCTTTGTAAAGCTGTTGCATGTGGGGTAATTTCCCTCTGATCATCTGGTGCTCTCGAATACCTGCTGTTGCTGCTTTGTGATTTCTCCATAGGTTAAAGATTAGAATAGAAATAGGAGCAGATTTCAAATCATGCTTGAGTATGCAGAAGTTTGTGAGGCCACAAGAACTCATTAATTACAAAATTAAGAAAGCAATTATTAATCTTTCCAGATTTGCCATGCCAATATTGGCACTAGCCATGAACAAGATAAGCCCCTGGTCCTGACTCCACTTGGAGCTGTCTTTCTGGGGAGCTCAGGCCTGCAGAGAACGATGTGCTTTGGATGTTGACGATCTGTGTTTCTCCTGTAAAACATGATTTGCCAAATGGAGAACCAATATGGATTTCTAGAATCACTTTAGAATATTAATCAATGGCATTGCCTTTGATCTTTAGCATTCATGACAGCTCATTCATATGAAATTGCCTTCTGAATATCATTCTTCCTGTGATTTAGCTATCTTAATTTGAAGTGGAGAATATTATCAAAATATTAAGAGCAATTTCAAAATTGAGAGATTTGTGGGCCTCTTCCAAAATGGTGATGTTGACTGACTAATCTGGAAAAGGTTAATGATAATAATTGTAAGATTTTTTTTTAACCTGGAACTTTTATTGGATTATCAAACTTATTTGGAGTCCTTTCCGTTTCTTTTCTCTGTAGGTTTACCCAAGAGAATGGTTCTGTTACCCGTTATGAAATTCCCAACATATCCTGTTCCCCACTACTCATTCTTTTAGCAAATGACAGAAGCTAATTCCTATTGAACAACAATACAGTACGATACAGAATGTTAGAAACAAAGCCTTTTTATCCTGCTTTCTTCGAACACATACTTGATCAAAATTATTTGTAAAGAACATCTTTCCTACTTTTTGATTTTAACAAATGCAAATTTAGTTCTCTAAAACTTGAAAACAAACAAAAAAAAAGAAACTAGTTCTGTGAAACGGTACCTCATTTCTGGAAAATAACTTATACCAGCCCTTCTGTTGTAGGGAAATAAGTCTAGCAGTTCAAAGTTTAAGAGGAGTATCAGATTATGTAAAATTAAATTTGTGAAGGATGTATAGTCTCAAACACTGATCACAAATAAACTGCTTTGTTGTACCCCAGAGTACTGCCTGGTTCCTGACATAGCCACTGATTCTAGCTGATTGACATGTATCTGCCCCAGGGCACTTTAAGTTGGGCTGTAGTAATTTTTTTTAATACAATAGACTTTTCATTTTACTTTGTAAATATTGAAGTGTGTAATTAAAGCCAATAAAATATGGGTTTGAATATTGTTTTAGCTTATTATTTTTGATATGTTTTGGTATAAAATTATAAGGAATTGAAAACTAATAACTTATCCCTAGAAACCCATCCATTTGTAAGCAAACTGCTAAAGTAAAACCAAGGCGGTTGTGAGTCCCAGCCAGTCTCCTGACTTTGTGAGCCCTTTGTGCCCTGCTGTTCAGGGGCTTCCCCACGATCCGGGGTGCTCTGTTCCCCGAGCATTGCTTATCAAAATGATGGCACCACCCAGAGATGGGAAAGGAGGAATAGGATCATTTTAGTTTCAGAATTCCCTAGTTTTAAAAAATAATAAATTAATTGATCAGTCACCCTCTCTTGTTCTTGTGGCCTTCTTCACTCTGTAAGATACTGTGTTCACTCCCTGACTTTTTTCATGCAGATAGAAGATCAGCAATTTTTCTGGGATTCATTGAAGGGTCTTCTTTTCCTCTTCAATTACATCAGAATCTAAAGCAGCAACAGGGTCCCCATAAAAACTTGCTCTTCGATTGTCCCAGTTCTTGTTGAGTGCTGCTGTGAAAAGTGACAGGTTTCAGCCATGGGTCAGCATTTATTTTTAAGACACCTGGTTAAGCTGGTGACAGATGATGACTGGGTATCATTGTGCTGTTCTGTAAAGGGTGCAGACCTAAGTCTTCCACTTGCATTCTCACCTTGTTTGGAAAGCCTATGATGTTACTAGAAGGTAATGGTTTCATTAAGGTACTCACCCCCATGGAGACAACAATGTGGTCCCATGTTGGTATTTACAAGTTGCTGCGTCTTAAAAATGTCCGTTTTTAGTATGAAATAGCTTTCTTCTTCCCTCTTAAATTCTGTTTTTCAGAGTGGAACACTGCCCATCAGTGAGAATGGGCTTCACAAAATATGGCAAATTGATTGCCAGATTCTTTGGGACCACTAAATGAGAATGAAACGGGCAGTTTAAAACAAATGTTCATGTCACTTCTCAGACATCTATTTATTACAGTGGTTTGTTTGTTACTTCTGCTCTTTGACCTTTTGTCTTATTAGTGGTGGGTGATTCTTTAATAAAACCTCATCACTTGCTAGAAATAGCTGTGAACTTATCATTCTCATCTATGCATTAGTGGCTAGACGTAAACAGGAGGCCCATTTCGGCTGGGAGTTTTCATTTTTCATTGATTCGTTTTGCTGACCTATGGATGAAACAGAGCCATCACTGAGAAGAAAAAGCATGGCTGATAGTGTCCAATTTTTATTAAATATTTACAATAGTCCTCTTGGTTTTTGGAATACTATTAATTGGCAGCTGCAGCTGTATTGTCATTTGAAACTGATCGTCAAATTTGCATTCCAAGTTGGAATCTCTCTGGAGATTTCTCTTTAGAAAATTCTTTAGAAGTAGCTGACTCAGCTTCATAGCTCGATCCCTGTATGATGGTGAAAAGGGAGCTGTGCTGTTTTCCAACATGATGGCAGTCATTTCAAATGGTTTCTACCAAGTCCTTTTTTTTTGTTTGTTTGTTTGTTGGAAGTTACTAACCATGTTGTAAACCTGCCCCGTTGCTGCAAACTTTTACATTTCTCTGCTTTACCTAAAATAACAGAGCTGTCGGTCCTTTGTTAGAAGTGGTAACCATTGCAAGTTCAACTGTTTAAATTTTGTAATGAATTAAGTGTCCCCCCTTCTTTTGCCCTTCCCACCCTTCCATTTTGTAATGAAAATTCCACTTACAGCTGAAAGAGCAGAGAAATATAAATGAAGCTCTTGGCTTCACCAAATTCTGTGAAATTAACATAAAGTTTTGCTTCTCTGCTCTTTTCTCCACTGTAGGTGGTTTTTTCATTGAAAGCCCCTATTGCCAGCCTCTGAGCGTCGCACCATTTATTATTCACTTGGGCCCTCAAGATTTCTTCTCTGACTTCTAGAACCATCAGGTTGTCTGGCTTGAAATGGCAATTTCTATGTCTTGGTCTTAAGAGCAATGTGACCCCTGAGGCTTTCCAGCTCTCAGACACACCACTCTGGTACCTTCTTCTGGAAAGCAATGACTGAACATTTTAAAGATGAGCAATACTTTACTCAAAGCCACGGTGTCTGTTCTAAAACTTTTCTTTGGAAACCTAGCAATATCTGTACTTGACTCCTCCTAGTGTAGTCTCTTGTCAGGGAGTTTACAGACCAATGTAGAACTTAGAATTAGTGTGTGAGCTGTGCTATATCTTCGAACCATTTTTAAACTTTTTTAGCTTATAAATTGGGTAGTTGCATTCCTGACTGCGTCAGTTAGTGCTATTATAATTTCTCAGAGATAGGGGTTCTTGAAGCCATATTCTTTGCATGGAGGCTGGTGCCCAGCTGTGGATGTGGCCTGTAGCCTGTGCTCCTTCAGGCTCAGGAACACCCCATCTCCTGTGCAAGGAAATGGTCCAGTGGTTTCCCACATACCTCATGCAGACTTGCTGCCGTGCCCGGTGCAGTGCAGTGCGGAGTCCTGAGGTCGTCTGTAGTCCTCTCAATCTGTTAACCCAGGGGACACACCTGACAGATTATCCTGGTATTAACCTTTTCTTCTTTTTAAAAATTTGGGTGAATGTTTGAAAATCATGAATCAGTCAGTCACCATTATTAATTGAAGAGCTGGGAATACCTCGTTAATGTATTTTTAAAACTGGTGTTGGACCCTCTGTGTATTTCAGGTTAATACTTTTAAGCAGTTTTCAGCACGTTTATCTCACTTTATTCTCGTTCTCCTCGGACCTTCGTAGCCATATCACTTATATAAAATAGGCTGAGATATAGTGACTGTAAGCTGTGCTCTCAGTATACAAAGGTAAGCTCTTTTACTTTCTGATTAAAGAGAAAAGTAATTAAAAATGGATGAACACAACATGCATGCATATATTACAATCATATATGATGTATTTGATCTCTTAGGTCTTATGGCATCACATTTCCTTTAAAAAATTTTGTATGATCTAAATGTAAAATAATTATTTTCGGCGTTTCTTTTAATACCCTTGTTTTACTTTCTATTCAAGAGACATTTCACTTTTGCTGAGTTAAGTGTGTGTATGAGTGTAGAAACTTAAAATATAACATATGTGAATTACACACACATACCTGTTTAAAGAAAAGAATTCAGTGGTAGAAAGAGTTCACCTAAGAAGATTTTAACATCAGGGCACTCTTGGCCAAAGTGCTGGGATTTCATAAGCAGCAAGGTTGGTGACAGTGCTGGTAGGATGCATTTATATGTAGTTGTTACACAAGCTGAGGATTGAAGTGCCAATTTCTCAAGGAGAAAAACTTCTCTGAGAAATGAAAATCTCTGATCTATGTTGTATGCCCTAATGCAACAGCAGCAAGAAGCCATAAAAAAAAAAAGCAATAGAAAATGAAAAAAACCAAAATATTAAGGTAACTATGGGAAAATATGTAATTGACTGAGTTAAGCTAACTATTTGCAGAACCAAATTTGGCAAGACTCAGAATGGTAAATACCCAGGGACCAAATAGATGTAAGGCAACTCACCTGTCTTTCTAGGTTCGGTAGCTAGGTGATTTATTTCCCACCTCATTCAGCCATCATGGAGTTTAAAATATGTCAGGGTTAGGCCAAATATTTTAATAAGGATTTGCTTTGTTTAGTGTGTCCCATATATGCATTTCACATGTGTCAGATGTTCTGTGCTAAGGCTATGTTTTTTTATATAGATTAAAATGAATTTTATGTTTTATATTTGTCTCTAAGTAGCAGTTTTCTTTTTATTACTAACTTGAAGGTTGCTAGAACAACTTTCTTTTCCATACAGAACCTGCATGTATGTTGAATGTGGCTTTCACATCTATAAAAGGTTGTATGAGGTCTAGCTGACTAGTAGCAAGTACATTCCAGTCCTGCTCAAACAGCCAGGTGCCCATTATGTGCCAGGTCCTTCTCTGGGTATCAGCAAACAGAGCCCTGCCCAGTGGAAGCGCTTTAAGTCTGAGTCTCCTTGTTGATGGAATTGGGCCTACTATAAATATCCTAGCTTGGGAGGCAAATCATGCGCTAGAAATGTCAAAAGATTAACTTATTTAATAGTTTATTTATAAACTAGAGGCCTGGTGCACGAATTCATGCAACAGTAGGGTCCCTCGGCCTGGCCTGCGGGATCAGGCCAAATTCAGCTCTCCGACAGTCCCCCGAGGGGTCCTGGGTTGTGAGAGGGCGCAGGTCAGGCTGAGGGACACCACCGGTGCAGGATCGGGGCCAGGGAGGGACGATCAGGGCTGGGGACGGACATGGGAAGTTGGCCGGCTGGGGAGGGACCGCGGGAGGGCTCCAGGCCATGTCCGGCCCATCTTGCTCAGTCCCGATCAGCCAGACCCCAGCAGCAAGCTAAACTACCGGTCGGAGGTCTGCCCCTTGGTCAATGCACGTCATAGCCACTGGTCGACTGTCTGCCCCCCTGGTGGTCAGTGCACATCATAGCGAGCAGTTGAGCGGCCTGAGCATTTCATTAGCATATTACACTTTGATTGGTTGAACGGACAACCGGACACTTAGGCTTTTATTATATAGGATTAATAATATGGGCCCTCTGACATCACAAAAATGAGCATCCAATGGCAATTCACTCATTTTAAATATTTCCCTGCCAGTTTTGACAGCTCAAAACCAACTCTGGTTTATGTTCATGGATCGCTATCCAAGTAAGTGAACTGAATGAAATTAATAACAAATACCCCAGTCCTTTTATAGCAATTTTTATAATAGCAAATAACAAACTGGCTAATTTAAATACTGACCACATATTTTTTTTATGACAAATGAGGGGAATTTTACCCTTCTAACTATTTACTATTACTCCCCTGTTTCTTGGATCTTATTAATAACTGCAGTGGATGTAAATTTTCAGTAGTGAGTTAGGGGAATGAACTGAGATTCCCTGCACCCCATTCCTAGCAGTTAGAATTCTAGCAATCTAGAGCCTAAAAACCAGGGCTATTAAGAACAGTTATAGCTAAAAACAGCCTGCTCTCTGAATGGTTGTCCTGTAACTGCCATTGAGCTCAACCCTGTACCTCCTTGCTGTGGTGGGGGGTGGGGCTCTCTGTGGTCATCAGAACAAGAAAGTTCTGTTTTATTCAGACTGGCACTGAGGCCATGCTACCCAGCGACCATGGATTTCTCAGTGTTACCAGGAGGCCTGGAAGGGAGATGGGTGGTAAATGAATAAGAACCCCGGAGCCAAGAAAGTATCCCCCGTGGAGGTGAGTTTCTGTGCTGATGTGTCTCTCTCTAGTGCTTATGAACAGAGCATAGAACTAGTACTTCTTATATAAGAATGAGTTCCTTCCTTTCCAATAGCATCTTCCAGAAAGGCAGTGTTAAGTCAAGAATTTGAGTTGAGTTAGTTTTAAGAATAGATATTTTTTCTCACATTATCATTTTAGGTGGGAGCTAACAGCTTCCATTGATGCTTGAAGCAGTCATCTTTGGAGATTTTTAAAATAGCATCATAATGCAAATTAGGTTATGTAAGCTTTACAGCACAGCTAGAAATAGGGAATAGAAACCTTGTGGGAATCTGGACCAAAGAATTTCTCTCCCTCCAGCAAATTGCTATGGGGCTTGAGAATTAGTTAATAACACTGAAGTGCTTTGAGTAGTACCTGGCACATAGTTAGTACTCAGGAACTGTTGACTGTCCTTCCCATGGTTGGCTGAGGTGACAAAATATGTGAGGGAGGCAAGGCTGTGCTGGCAGGTAGCTGAGAAGCAGGTGTGTGGCCTGCTCAAGGGGGAGCTGTGTTGGTTCCTTAGTGCTGACAGGGTTAGGGTGCACCCGGGCTTTGGGAGAGGCCTGTCCTAGCATCTGGGGGTTAGACAGGAAACACAAAGCACACACTTAGTGAGAGCTAGTGTGTGGGGGGTCACTGCAGATCTGTGCTAAATGAAAAGGCTCACTTCTCTGCTGTGCTGGTGAAATCACTGGCCTGTCTGCTGCCGGGGTTCATAACTACTTGCTGTGGGATTAAGTGTGCTTACAGAGGCTGAGCTTAGAATATCAGCCTGCTAATTCCAGGTTTCCTACCAGTGATCAGTAAGAAAAAAGAGTGTGTTTGATTACCACCAGTCCCTGAATCCAATGTTCAGTCACCAGTGCCTGGCAGGTAGAAAGCAAAATAAAAACCACAGAAAAGAAAGGAGTCTGGGTAGCATGCTTAGGCTGTTGACTCAGATGCTTCTCTGAATAGCATTCCTGCAGCTTCTCTATTCCAGTTTGTTTCAATACTTTGGAGGGGAAAAAAAAAATCTGTAATCATCACTACATCAGGCCTTCCTTCTGTCTGTCAATTTTAGAAACAAACCTGTCCATCCATCCATCCATCCATCCGTCGATTTATCTGTCTGTCCAGGCACAGTTGGTAAGTTGCATTTCAGCAAAAGGAAAAATGGGTAGGTGATAACTGTTGGATTGAGTAAAGGATATATGTCTTTCTGTCCATTTCTGGCCAGCATGTGTCTGTGGATGCCAGAGTCTTTGAGGAAAGGTGAGCAGATGTGTCCCTGTTTGCTGGCAGATGAGTTAAGTGGAGATTAAGTTCTGGGATGCTCTAAAGTTATAAAAACTGTGTAGACAGGACTGGACTGGGTGTTACCTTACCTTTAAAGACAAATAAGATAGATTTGCATTCTGTTCAAGAGGATTTTTTTAAACCCGAGATATTTGTGTAGCTAATGACCTGGTAGAAGTTACTCCTTTCCTCAGCTATGGCTGTATGATGACATCATTGCCTCATGGAGCCATGGTTGAGGGCAGATGTCTTTTTTGCCTAGACCAATCAGTTGTCGTATGTTAATTACTTGGTCCTTCTAAGGAGGGTGTTGGTCTTTCTTGGCAGAACTTTGCCATTTCTTCAAACAAACTGTGCTGCCTCTGCTGGTGGGTAGCATGGAACTGGCCACCATCCACCAGGGCAGTTTAAGCGTCTGATTAGCCTGGTTGCTGTGAGGACATTCTCTTACCACCGCCTAGGAGCCCAGTCTCTCTCTGTTTTGTTTCAGTTTCTCCTATTTTGATCCTTTTGTGTGATTTAGATGACTTATCTCTGCATTCAAATGTCAGCTAAATGTCCCAGGTAAATAAATTAACAGTAGCCTTCAAATTAGGTCATTTTGGGCTGTGGGCAGCAGTAGTTTGAAGAAGCAGGAATGGAAGAAAGGAAAGAACAAAGAAACATGCTAAAATTGGTATACAGTAAACCCTCAATTTAATGGACTTCGGATTTAATGGACTTCAGATTTAATGGATACAATTGCCAGTCTGTATGTTAATTTAAAAATGATTTTAACCAAGACTTGCTTATAATTAAATTAACAGGGTTTCTTTTGTTATCAATTCACTTATTTTTAACAAAATTTAGCAAATAGGCCGTATGTTGGAAAAACCACTGTAGTAATTTTGCTGCCATAAATATTACATATTTACAAGTATAGTCTACATCGTTAAATCCAAGTCACCGCTCGTAAACAATGTTGGGCGAATGATTAGCACCTGCTCACCCCGCATCGCACAAGGTGACTGGTTCTGAGAGAGGACTTTCTGCAGCAGTTTTAAGGTGTGCCAGGTGATGTTCCCACGCCCTGGCCCTGAGCATTTTTGTTTACTCACGGTGACTGGTGAATGCATGCATTTACTACACCTACTCAGTATTACATTTAAAATTACAGTAATGCATATAGAAGACTGTTCTGTGAAATTAAATTGTTCATGCATATTTAATTATTACACAAACCTGTACATGAGTAAAAACAGGTAAACTAATTTGTCAAATTTTTAACATACACTTTCAGAAAACCTCCTTTATTATATAATGGGCTTTCAGCTTTAATGGAACACCCCTTGCTCGAATTAGTTCATTATATTGAAGTTTTACTGTATTGTCTGTGCCAGGCACTGGACATTCTTAATTCTCAGGCAACCTTCAGGAGGTGGTATTATCTCTATTTTGCAGATGAAAAAAAAATGAGGCTGAGTTGAATGCTGGAGTGCCAGAGCCTCTTTCCACTACACATGCTATGGCTTAAATGTCTGGGGATGAAGATGGGCGGCCGGTCGGGAGACAGGAAGGAGGTATGCGCAGTGGGCAGGGCCCAGAGGAGCTGTGAGGGCCTAAACCAGCCGGGACTTTGCAGGATCTTTTGAGCTCAGGCTTAGAAGCCACCCTAGTCTCCTGGGCTGGAATATAGGCTCTCTGTCTTGATCTCATTTTAGACAAGATATCCTGGTTGAAAATAGAGCTGTTTTCTTTCTGACCAACTGAAAAAGATTATTTAACTAGCAAGATAGACTTGAAGAATAAGGTGTGGCTGTATAAACTGAGGAAGCTTTTGTATTGGTAGCTTGTTTTTATTTGAAGATCAATGAGAAATTGAGGTATGTTTTCATTTAGCTAATTAATGCTTTCTGAGTACACTCTGTCTGGCCTGAGGTTGGTGATATGTGTTAAAAGACTTGAGCCAGACTCTGAAGGAAGGCTGGTGAGGCTTTGACTCAGTGGGTCTCAGGAAGAGGGGCATGGTCGGTGGTAGCCCAGGTTTGGGGTGGAAGTGTAGGGAGGTTCTTGAGCAAGTGCTAAGGGCAGACTGCAGTGGTTGGTTGTGATAAGAGGGGCCTCCCCTGACCTGGGCTTTAGGGAAGCTGCCAGCCTTCACTCTAGGTGAGCCGTGCTGGAGGAGCCCTGCTGGAGGGACGGACTCCCATCTGTCTCTGAATGGCTGTGTGAGTCTCTCTGCTGAGCTGGTCTGCTCGTCTGTGCTACAAACCACTTCACCAGCTCCTTTGCTAATGAATGCCAACTGGGCTTCTGCTGGGGCTCAGTGGGTGTGGGAATGGATGCAGAATCCTCGTTAGGGGAAGATATTCTTCCCTCACCCCAAGTCGTCAGTATCCTTGGCAACTGGCCTTTTTTCTGATTACCTGCCATTTCCTGGAGGGGAGCAAGAGGAAGGAACTTTGTTTTAAACCCAGGTTGTAGGAGGTCTAGAGCAGGGACCTGTGTTGAGGACGACTGAGTGCCTGCCAGTGTAGGGGCCAATTAGCAAAGCTCTCCCCCAGTCACCACTGCCTACCCTGCCCTCGATCTGGAGAATGCATACGTAGGTCATTCCCACGGCACAAACAGAAACGGAAGCCCAGAGACCTCCAAACCACCTAGCTTGTTTGTGGCACATTTTGTGGCTCCCAATTAGTGAGTTTTTAACCACGGAGAAGAAATAACATTCTTCTACTGTTTTTAAGTTAACAGAAGCACTTTCTTAGGGATGGGATCTAGAAATTTCCTTTTTACAGATGAGGAAATGGAGGCTTAGACAAAATAACTTGCCCCAAATTATCCAGCTGGTAAGTGGCCAGGCCCTCCCATTGGGATTGCTCTGTGCCAATACTGTGGTGTGCATTACTGGTCCAGACTGCAGCCTGTCCTGATTCCCAAGACCCCTTGGCAAGTCTCCTCTCCCAGGATGTATTACTTTACCTCTCTTGGTTTAAAATAAAACAAGCAGAAGCCAACTCACTTCTTGCCTCCGCCACCCCTTGTGGGAGAAAAAGAATCCAGACGCCAGGCTCAACTAGGTGTTTGCTCCTGGACTGGTCGGTCTCAGGCCAAGCAGCCTGTGTGGGGTGTTTTGTTTTGTTTTGTTGGTGCCAGCCGCACAGTTGGGTCTACTTCCAGCGACGGCCTTTTTGTGCTGTAACTGAACCCCCCTGTAGGAAAGTGCAAACCAGCACCTGCCATGGGGAGCCCAGGCTTGGACGGCAGAGGGACGGCTGCTGGAGTAGACGTGTGCTTTCTTGTTTTGGCTTCCTCCGCGATTCCGGGGGCTGACATTTGCTCCCGGCTGTTTTTCTTATGTGCGTGCACTAACCCAACGGGCCACCTTCACAGGAACACGCTTCCCAAGTGCTCTGACGCTGGGCTCTCTTTGGACCCTTCCATCATAGAGTGTCAGAAATTGCTCCACTTGCCTATATCCTTCATGCCCGTGGAGGCTACCGGAACACAGTGCCCGATGAACTCAGGACGGCTGATGGAGCCTTGGGAGCAGGTGTGGTGAGAAGCACACTCCATGTTACAGAGTGTTTAAGCAAGAAGCCAACTGTTCGGCTGGTACAGAGGAATTTTTCCTACGGAATGTCAGTGTGGACGGAGCGCTGGTGTGACTCTTGACATTGACAAGATCACTTCTCTCCTCTTGGGCAGGTGGATTTATTGGGAAATATTCACTGTCACCTGGTACTGTGCACCAGGCTCTCTTGTGGGGGAAAGGGAACAGAGAAAATATCAAGATTTTCAGCTTAGACAACTGAGTAGAAGGTGAGAGCACAGGATGGGGAACGGTGTGCAGGGCTCCCACTCAGTCCTGGAGAGGAGCCAGGCCTGTGGAGAGACTGACACGCAGCGAGAGTCAGAGGAGCTCTGTAACGTCGTGAGATTTCAAGACAGGCATGGCCTTCTGGGGACAGCATGAAGGTCCTTGTCAACATGTTAAGCGCCCAGCCTGTTCAGTCTTCCGGACGGAAAGTACAGTGTCACTCACCGGTGACTGGCTGGGCGCTTAATGTGTTCATGGAAGCCACCTGGTTAGAAGGGTTAAGGAGCAGGTGGGATGTATAGAGTAGGGCCACTTGGTGAAAGGCCCTGGCTATGCCCTTCAGTGATTACCATCTTCCAAAATGGTGAGAGTTCTGGAGGGTCGATTTGGAAGGATTAGAGGCAGAAGGCAGAGGCTATTGCAGATGCCCAGGTGAGGGACGGAGGAGGCTGACTGAGGGCCACACAGGGGAGCAGAGGCAGAAATGGTGTCTCTTCATAGGCCAGGTCCTCTCATGGACCGAGCAGGAAGGTAGGCTTGGCAGCACCCAGCCCAGGGCCAGGGAACCATGTCCAGGGGAGCAAGCGCCTGCCCAAGCATTTCTCCAGAGCCACTGTCATTCGGTGACTGGACCCAAGATGGGGAAGGTGAAGCAGGAAGATGCTGACAAGGCAGAAGGGAGTGCAGGGGAAGGAGTTGGAACGTAGGAAGGGCCATCTCCATTGGGCCAGGAGGGGGGTTGCTCTCTTGGAAGTGTATCTTTTGGCAACCGGTAGACAGGTTTGCAGGCTGGTCAGTCAGCATCTTACTCTGTCCCTGAGTTTCTGCTCTGCTGGGCTCACCAGTCCAAGGGAATGACAGGTACTGGGCGTTTGTTCATACAGGAACCTTGTGCTTTTTAAAAAGTGACATTTTTGGTTTCTTTGCCAGGACAAGGGCTGGAGCTCATTTAATTCAGCATCTGTAGGACATGGTCTTCAGCCAATGGGAAGGTGTCGACTTGTTTTACAGGGTGCTTTAAGGAGGGAAAGAATGTGAAATTGTACAGTTACTGGAGGGTTTGCTGTGGGCCTCAGGTCTGTGTCTATCTTGGGTTCATCCTGGACAGGTGGGCAGGGAGAGCTGAGGAGTCAGGGTGGGTGTCTGCCCTCTATTTCTGTCGCTCTTTGGGACATAGGGCTAGAGGCAGCTGTGGTTTGAGTCTTTAGGTCAGAGCTATGAAAGGTCACAGGTGCACTGATATGCTGATCCCATTAGCCTTTGGGGGTAGCCAGGTGTCTGACTACAAGAGGCCTTTTTGTTTACTCCCCTGGGCCACATGATATTGTCTCTTCTTTTACTGTCTCAATTTGGAAATATATGGGAACACTGCTTTTAGACATGGTTATGGAAAACTTTTTCTATAAAGGGTCAGACAATAAACCTGAGGTCTTGAACCATTCGCTGTTGGAGCTACGCAGCTTGGCCTTTGTAGCAAACGAGCCTGGCTGTGGTCCAACAAATCCTACTCATAACACAGGCACTGGTTGCTTTTGGCTCTTTACACTGTAGACACCCTTTGGTTTAATTCTGATAGGGAACTTCCTGCCCTCTGCTGGGACTTACCCAGCTTCCTGCGAAGGCTTCCTGAACACCTTTTCTGAGTGCGCACCGAGGACGAGGAGGGTGAGTCTTTGCCCCTGAGAATCGTAGGTTTTAGGTGAGAGGTGGGCACTGACAGCTCCAGAGAGAAGGGCCAGGCTGAGTCAGGAGATCAAACTGTCCAGTCACCGGCACGTTGGTGCAGCCTGTGAAGGACTGAGTGTTGGGCTTCATTCTGTGGGTGGTGGGGAGCCAGTTTGAAAGGTTGTGCTCAGGTCCGTCAGGTGATCACAGATGCACTTTTGAAACATCACTCTGGTCGTGGTTTCCAACTGTATCTTTCAGTTTAGTATGGACATTTCAGCCCAGGGTTTGGTTACTGTCAGCACCAGAGCAGGAAAGTGGCCCAGAGTTGCAGGGCGGTCCTGGCCACAGGCTTTAGTGGGCTAGAGTGCCACACTTCTCAACAGGCAGAGTTTAACAGAACCTTCCACCCGCAGGCAAATGAAACAGTCTGTCCCAGTGCTGTGGTGTGTGAACAAAAGTATCTAGGGAAGCCCATCCCTTGCGCCCATCCCTTGCTTCAGATGGAGTTATGTGGCAAGAAAGCTTAAAGCTTCAAGAAGCTGATTCGCACCCTCTGTGCATGTAGCTAGGCCTGCGACCAGCACACACAGGATGGTGTCTGTACAAACTACTGCGGCAAGGTGCGTGTGTGCAGGTTGAAGCAGGTGCTGCTCAGGTGCATCACAGATGACTCGAGGCCGAGGCACACCAGACATGGTGCTCACTGTAGTTGGGGTGGCAGAGAAAACCCTAAATGTATATAGTGCTCTCTACTCCTAAAGTATTCTCCCTCAGAGAGGTTTCTAGGCAAGTAAATTGAGCTGCCACCATTGCCCTTTAATGGGTACTGGAATTGGGGGGGGGGGGTGCTTTATGTGCGGTGACAGGAGCTGTCATGAAAGGAGACCTAATAGCAGTGCCTGCAGATACTGTTTTATTGAATCCTCAACAGGCCTGTGGCAGTAGGTGAGGAGCCTCGGAGAGAGAGGTGGCTGTGCCAGCTCCATGCAGGGCTCTCCCAGTGCAGCTGCAGACACACTGGTCCTCTGGCCAATCAGGTACACTTGTCAGTGGGTGGCCTTCCAGGCCCTGGGAGGGTGGTAGGATGTCTGGGTAGGAAACCACTGAACACTTGGGGAACTGGATGCTCTGAGTGCAGTAATGCTTGTCATTGGCGATGTGCCTCTTGAATTTTGCTGCCTGGTCTTGTCTCTGATAGTGGGTGGGTAACTTCTCAATTCTGAGCAGCACTCCTTGTGTTTTCTAGAGGCGTTTCTGGGCTCATGGGAGAGAAAGGTGAGGCTTTCATCAGGCAGCTCAGCCTGTGCTGTGGTTGGAGTGTGAGGCCCACATCTCATTTTCCTGCTTAGGGAAGCAGATGGTGGTCAAAATGGTTTTTGTTCATTTTTTTCCTGCCTAAATATTTCTGCTGTTCTGAGATGTCAGGTTTGTTTTATTCATGGCAGTGAATTTAGGGCTAGCAGTTTAGAAGTATGCAGCCTCTTTCCCCCTCCTCCGGGCTGAGCACTGCTCCCATCCTCCTTGAGAACTGGGTTCCTTGCCATAAACACCCCTCGGACTTAAGACAAGCACTCTGGTTTGGTGGGTCAGTAGCCAGACACCCTGACCCAGACATGTTCATCTCCTGGCGTGGTTGGGTTGTGTGACTCTGAGATCACCTCGCTGTGGCTTACACACAGGCTATGATTTGGAATTTAGGTTCCCAAGATCTCTCACCTGACAAGCCACCACTAGACACATCCGTTTCCCTGGCCATTAAGGCTTGCACCACAACTCAGTGTAAGGGACCACGTGGTGTGCATGGCCTGTTCCCTTGCTCAATGTGGTTGTTTCTCAGCAGGGGGCCCTGCCACGGCTCTGTGGGAGGTGGCTTAGCTACCAGTTATTACCAACTTTTCGTGGCAACAACTGGGGAGCCAAACTGCAGACATCCTCAAAGCCTCTAGTCAGGGGTTCTTAATTTCTGCATCCCCCCGGAATCCAGGCTGTCTTGTGAGCTATCTCCAATCTCCAGACAGACTTCCTTTCCAGGAGCTTGAAGTGGGATTCTCCTCCCTGCCTCTGTCCTTGTCTTTCTTCTAATGAGTCATGAGCCACCTTCCTTGGCAGATTTCAGCCCTTAGCAGTGTTCACTGTTTTCTCTGAACTCAGGCCTTGCATCAGGGGCATCTGTTGTTGGTCTGTTGTGAATCTTTGGTCTCTGTAAGGGGCAGGGCACTTTGAGGAAGAGTGGGGCTGGTCTTGGGCTTGGTCCAGCCTATCAGCTTCACAGCCTACGCATCCTGGTCTGGCTTCTAAGACTTGCTTCTTGCCCACTCCATGCAGAACTCCTTGGGGAAAAGGCAGCCAGTCTAGACCTGAAGCTCTGGGCTATTCTAGAAGAGGCTTGCTTGCCTCACAAAAGCAGTAAGGTGGCCCTGCTCAGCCCCAGGGGTGGGGGTCCTGGAGGCATGGAGAAGACTGAGCAGTTCCCCACATGACATTGGGCTCCTGGCTGTAGTTTACTCTCTCTCACTCTGGTCTGGTGGCGGCCAAGGCAATTTTAGTAATCTTATTTAAAATACCTATTTATTGTGTGTGTTTTTTCTGAATACGCAAGTGTAAATAGTATAATTTGCAGTGCAAAGCCCTTGGCAATAACTTTGTTGTGTATTATGTTAAAAAACTCTGGAAATCGCGAGCACCACGGATTGTCTTTCCCCTTGGGGCAGTGGTTACATGTAGGACTCTGAACTTGAACCCTTCGGCACAGTTGAAGCAGCAGCCTGCGTGTGTGGACTGTCACCAGTGCCTCGTCCAGAGATGCCTGCCCTTCATCCACAGGGACTCTGCGCCCACTGACTGTGTTGGACTCTGCATAGACTGACCCTCTTGTCTGGCTGCTGCAGTCTGCCGGAATGCCCTGACATGTTGCATTTTCCCCATTTGGATGAATAAAAATAAAAGCTTCTGTCTTAAGTAGGGCCTTCTCTGGTTAAACGAAGGTGCTTTGATAAAAAGGGTCAAGTGCACAACAAATTTCCTGGCACTTAGCAGAGAGAACCATGAACAGGAAGATCTTGCCACATGGACTGAGCCAGAGTGCTAACAGTACACAGAGTTCACACAACCTCAAACTGTAACCCAGCACTGTGAGTGGTGAGGTACGGATGCCGAATCCTAAACCTCAGCTGACCAGGTGTGTTTCACACCCCTGGCTTAATCCTCATACCTGCTCCCCAGGACTGGACGTGCCCAAGGGAGTAGAGCTTCTAAATGGCAACAGCAATCGGAAGGCAAAGCTGAAGCTCTTCCTGCTGCTGCCCCAG
Organism: Myotis lucifugus; assembly: GCF_000147115.1. Taxonomy (NCBI): domain Eukaryota; kingdom Metazoa; phylum Chordata; class Mammalia; order Chiroptera; family Vespertilionidae; genus Myotis; species Myotis lucifugus. Next base: position 2,460,605 of record NW_005871221.1, read on the forward strand.
GTAAGCCAAGAGCTGTGTGGAGAGGCACTGGGTGTTTCTGCTTCATCTTATAAACTAAAGGCCCGCCTTCTCCCCCGGCACACCATCGGTTTGGATTTACAACCATGCTAGAACTGACGGGCCAGACCCCTGCTCCCAGACTTTCTTGCTCTTGGGCCCTGAAAGATGGAGGTGACGGTACCTGGTAGAAATCCCAGCCTTTCACCTTTACTGTCAAATCTGCGAATAACATAACTCGGCAAAGCTTAACAGGAGTTCGGTAACCCCCAGGAGACGGGCATTGAGCCCACTGCAGAGATAAGGAAAAGTTCAGTGAGGTATGCTATCTGGAGTGAAGTGCTCAGAGCTTATACCCCTGCTGCCCACTGGGAGTTAGAGACGTGAGTGCACATCCTAGCCGTGCTGCCTGGGCCAGGAACCTTTAAGGGCCCAATGTCTTCCTGACTCCTCTGCCCTTCCCCCTGGCATATCTCTGACCAAACGAAGCATTATAATCCACACATCCATTACACAGATGACCACACGGTCCCAGAGGCCAAGCCACTCCCCTGGCCCCCATGTCCTCTCTGTGCAGACTCCGGTTTTCACCTCTGTTGGGGTAGTTCAGAGTTGGGAGTGGATTTTTCTCTCCTTCACCAAACCCTCTCTGCTCACTTGTGCCACTGGGACATGGGCAGAATTCAGAGTGGATGGGGCAGCAGTACTCCTGGGAGACTAAGGCAAATGCCGCCTATCTTTCATTCTGAGCTGCCCCTCTCTCCCCCACGAATTATTAACAAGGCTCCAGATCTGCTCAGCAGGGCCCACTATGTCCACTCAGCCTGTCATGTATTTTCACTTACCTTGTGAGCAGTCCCAAGGTCACCGTCAAGGAAGAACCAGGATCTGAGTTGACTAGCATGAAGCCTTATGGTCTTCCTACCACAGTTCCCTCCAACCACCACCTTTCCCCCACTTCCCTTCACAGCCAGGCTTAAAATCTACACTTCCTTCTCTGCTCCCTCCACCCCACCCTAAGCATCAGTGACTCCCCAGTCATGCAATCCAATCACTCCCAGGTAGAGCTTGCTAGTTCTTAAGGCCCAAAGCTGTGTCCCTGCTCATGTCCTTTCTCTTCCCCCCTGACCCTAATCCTGCCCTTGCTTAACTGGGACATCCCCTGGGCACTCGCTGCCTTCCTAGCTTCACCTTACATGCCAGAACAAGATTCTCAACCAGGGGAACTCCTCCCCCTACCCTGGGCGCATTTGGCAGTATCTGGAGACATTTTGGTTATGACAACTGGTGGTGGTAGGGTGTGCTATTGGTATCTAGTGAGCAGAGGCCAGGGATGCTGCTAACCTTCCTGTGACGCACAGAACAGCCCCACAACAAAGAACTGCCAACAGCCTCTGCTGTGGTGGCACCGCCCACACAGTTCCTGATGTGTCAATTCTGGACATCTCCAACTTGTATTTCCCAGGTGAGCGCCAATCCATACATTAAAAGCTCAATTTATCTTCCTGGTGTTTCCTCCCCTTTTTCTCACCAAGTTTTATCCAGGGAAACAGCTGATTTCCTAGACCAGTGATGGCGAACCTATGACACGCGTGTCAGAGGTGACAAGCGAACTCATTTTTTTGGTTGATTTTTCTTTGTTAAATGGCATTGAAATATATAAAATAAATATCAAAAATATAAATCTTTGTTTTACTATGGTTGCAAATATCAAAAAATTTCTATATGTGACACAGCACCAGAGTTAAGTTAGGGTTTTTCAAAATGCTGACACGCCGAGCTCAAAAGGTTCGCCATCACTGCATTAGGGATTAATCAAATGTCTGACCAAATATAGCGGGCCAATTTTTAAGTTGTAATTTTCTATGGCCCTCAAATGATGTTATAAATATTCAAATGGCCCTTGGCAGAAAGACGTTCCCACCCCTGTCTAAAATTGTTAAAGGAAGTTGGCTTAGAACTCTCCAGTAATTATCCTTCTAACACCTTGGCCTGGACCTACCTGCTGGCCCAGCCTCACCTCCCATCATGCTGCCTTCATCAGACCACAGTGCTCAACACTGTCTTCCTGCTCCAGAGTCCAGCACTTCCCCTCGCTGTCAGTGCAGGAAACTCTCCTTGCCAATGCATATACCCTCCCTGTTCTTCTTACAGGATCCCATATACCTGCTACAGCACTTAGTATACAGGTGCAGGTGCAATTACTCTTATCCTGGTTCTCACGTAACTAGGGGACCTCCGGGAAGAGGACTCCTTCTGAGGCACGTTAGGCCTCTGTGCCGAGGCGGACTGGTGTTTGGACTCCTTTGTCTGGGCCAGGGCATAGCTGCAGAGGTGAGGATTGCTACTGAATCCCTAATTCCTGGTCACTGAGACCCTTGGGAGTGGAAAAGCCTAGAAAAGGCTGTCCTGGATTCTTGCCCAGGGTGGCCAGGAGTGTGGATGTCAGAAATACACCCGCCAGCCTGTGAGAGGCAAAGGGAAAGAAACCACTCTGCTCTGGAGGCCCTGCCATGGCCCTTGCCCAGCTTCAGGGGGGCTCACTCACCACCTTCCCTTCTTTGTGGCCTGCATCTCAACCCACTTCCTCCAAAGCCTGGGTGTAGTAGCTGAAGTCCTGGAGGGCAGGCAGGCGACGCAGAGAGGGGAGCACTGTTCTTCTTCCTGCTGCAGAGAAGGGGTGGGGTGGTAAGGACGGCAGGGTATGGGAGCCTCATCCCCTGGTGTGGGGTGGCTCCCAGTGAACAGAAAGCAACTTTTTCAAGCTGGCTGTCCATGCCACCACTTCTGAGTTCCAGCAGAGCAGACCTGGACCCCAGGTAATCTGCCTACCTTTCTGCTCTTCAGCTGTTTCTCCAGCACAATCACATTCTGGGCGGGAATTCACTCTTCCATCTCAGCTGGGTGAGATGCTTTTGTCTTTTAAGGCTTAATTACACGCTTATGATTTCCCTAAACCTCAAACACACAAATAGTGCCTCGCCTATTTCTCAGAGGGGCAATGCTCACGATGAAGACGGAGCCTGTGTCTTCTCACCCCATGGGCCTGGCACCTCAGCTGCTTACAAAGGGTCTGAATGGAGGTGGCTGCGGCTCACACACCGTATTTGACTTCTCTGATAGTGGGGGTTGGGGAGATGCTGCACGTGATAAAACTGGTTTTTACAAAGCAATGCTGTTTGTACCAAAATATTTAATGAATATGCTGTTAAAATAAAACCAATGGAAGAAATAGTAATACAATTTTACTGGTTTATATTTCATTTCATAAAGTTAACACACTAAGACTACCCTAACACAATGTCCACGCACCTAGATTTAGACGGGCTTACAGCTGTTTTGGTAACTGAACAAGAAAGACACAAAGTGGTGGGGGGAAGGTGGGAGGAGGGCTTGCCACTTGTTACCTCCACGTTAACACAGATGACCTCAGCAAGCGTCAGTACAGCCAATGGGAAAAGATACAAAACAACCCAAGTGTCTACATACAAACCAGCGCCTCTTGTAACCAGCTTCCTCCAACCACGCAGAGACGACGACGAACCATCTGCAAGACAGCCTGCCGGCACATCACTATAGAAGTTAAGTCTGTGTTTGTTTGTTTAAAAAAAGGTGCTAAAACCTCCATTCCATAGTTTTGAAGTGAGAACTTGCAGCCCATTTAAACAGCGAGGTTTGCACCCAGCCACACTCCAGGGGAGGACACGGGCCAGCAGGATGGGGCCTGGGCGTCCCACATGTACATTTACACAGACACACACACAGCTCAGTGTCCTCCTCACACAATCTGTTGTGCAAAACACCTGGAATCTCGAAGTGAGGGAGCTTGTCACAACTCTCAGAACGGCAGGGAGGAGAGCAGAACCCAACAGACCTTGAGTGAAATTAAGTGCCCACATAACCACATAATTAAGTTGTGCAGATCAGTCCTAGTCTGGGATTTAAACACTGTCATTTGGGGGCATTGGGAAAAGATATTTTTATATATATATACATATACACACATGACACATTGAGCAAAATAAGATTTGTCCACATTATGATTAATCCAGTCTCATGGTCACCCACCCCAGCCCTGTGAAGTCATTTTGGCAGCTAACACTAAAAAACAACAGGAACCATGAGAGTTGCATAGAATTGATCTGAAACGTGAAAAATGCCAAACCAAAACCTGTGCATCATATAGTTTAACAAAACTAGACTGCTTCACTGCACCCATGAAACCCTCCTCTTTAAAACAAAGTGCTTCTCCATTACCCAGAGGACCCTCTGCTGGCACTGACGCAGGTAAGAATTACTGGAGTTCCTGATCCTCTGCCCCACCCCACCCAGCCACAGTATATATAACGTGTATTAAAAAAAAATTAAAGATTTAGAAAAAAAACCAACAGCCTGAAAGGGTTCCCCCAACTCTGATCATGTCAGCTCAGCTGGGTGAGCCTGGGAGTGATTTCCTAGAGCGTCCAGAGCAGCCGCTGGGCTGGCAGGCCTGTTAGTGTCAGTAGTTAGGAGAGCCTTACCCCAGAGGCGCCTGCTTCAGGAGCTCTGGGCCAATGACCTACCAATATGCTTCTAGGAATCTGACTTAGGTACATCTGGTCCTGGGACATGTCACAGAATCACACATCTGGCCAAAGAAGGCAACAAAAGGTGTTGTGTTTTCTGACGGTGTCTGGAGGCCGCAGCTGCTCTCAGCAAGTCTCTTTCCCTTGAACGCCAGTTGCTGTCTTTATGGAGCTCAGTGTTCGGTTAAACCATGTCTTCTTGGCTGCTTGTACCTCATTTAGGGCAAGGCCCAAATGGTGCTCCAAGTCCTGCAAGAGGAAGACTGCATGAGGATGCTGGCTCCAGTGCCAAAGACGCTGCCTCCCCAAGAGCTGAGCCAGGACAGGAATTCAGTCTATTTACTTTTGAGGCCTCTGGAAATTCCCCCGTCTCAAACTGACATGGAAAGAGCTGGAATGCCTAAAGCTGTTAAGCCCTCCTTGTTTCTTGCCTAGTTTATTAACACTGCCTCCTAAACAAACACCTCCCTCCCTTGTCCACCGCTGCACATCAGGCACACAGAGCTCATGCCCGGGTAAGGCTGCATCATGGACTTGCAGAAAGAACCTTAAAGTCTACACTCCTGAGCAAGGCACTTGAGACGTCGGTCTGGGCCAACACGCAGGCTGTTTCAGATCAGCACCCACATCCACCCCTACCTCCTGGGGCTCCTTGCTGGGCAAGCCCACACCTCCCTGTGCTGCTCCCTCCCCCAGGAATGCCTAATCTTCTTTCTCTTCTGTAGCTGCAACCTGTCCAATTCTTTGATCACAGCTCAGACACTGCTTGCCTGTCCTGGGCAGTCCTATGAGCCATGTCTTAGCTTTGCCGCCCCAGCATCGAGAACAGGGCCTGGCGAAGAGCAGGTACCCAGTGAATGTATGAGATGCGGGAGGCCCAGCCTAAGCTTGGTTCCTTGTGCTCAGCACTGGTGCTGACAGAACTAGCCAGACAGTATAAAGAGGACCAAGATCAGCCCCAATCCCTTCACCAGGAATGGAGGCTCAGATAAATTAGGTAACATGTCCAAAGTCACCAAGCTAGCTAGGTGATGGGAGCTGGGACATAAGAGCCGGCATTTATGAAGCCCGCACACACTGTGTAAACCCTTTCTATGCATTATCTCGTCCTCACTCATCATCTCCACTTGCAGAGGAGGAGACTGGAATGTAGAGAGGTTACTAACTCAAGGTCGAAGACTGATAGTACAGCTGTGACTTGAAAGCACGTATTCTCTGCTCCACCAAGAAGCTCCCAAGCTTGATAATTATCATTATGAAAAAGGTCAATGCTTAGGACAGGCCATGTCAACATCCACTGGTAAATAACACGTAACGGGCTTCTTCCCGTGAGCATCATAGTTAAAGTTGACAAGAGAAAAGGGCCCCAACCCCTAAAGGTCATACTGGCGTTTCCCACACCAGGACCCCTCTGGCCGGTCCGAGTCTCATGGCAGCAAGAGAAGAGGCAGCGCTTTGGTCCCGGGGGGGGGGGAGGGGGGGAAGGCCGCTGTTACCTGTATCTTACACTCAGCCTCCACCAGTTGCAGCTTGGTCTGGGCCAGCTCCAGTTCCATCTCTCGCAGCTGGTTCTTGAGTGTCTCCTTCTCCTCATCTGTGTCCTCATCTAAAGCTTCCTTAGCTGCGCTGACGCCCTTTATGCGCCCTTCTTTGTTGAAAAGCTCTCGGCAGCGCTCACAGTCATCTACTTTTTGCTAAAATTGAATGTCAGATGTAAAGAGACAAGAAGAGAACTGGTCGTTTAGAAGGTGTGAGCATCACCCTCCTGGAGCCAAGAGGTGGCTTCTCAGTGGGCACCACAGCTTCTGTGACCAGGTAGACGGCCTATGGGAAAACCACCTGGCGCTATGCACCGAAAGCAGTGAAAACAGTCTGATGTGATCCAGTCAGTAATCATATCTAAGAACCTTGGCTAAAAAATGAAGCAGCAGTGACTAGATACGATTTATGTACAAGGATTTTCACTGCAGAATGAGAGATAAGCTACCCAACACCTGGGAGAAATTCAATACACTGGGCTGTATTTATATAGGAAGTATGCAGCCTCTAAGTTTCTGAGGAATTTTTCATAACATGGTAAAATGGTACACAAAAAATGTATCTATAGTATGGTTAAAATATATACCAGAGTTCATCAAAATAAGATGCCACTGACTATAAGAAACATCATCTTATGTTCTTCTAAGAAAACATTCTGCCAACTAAACCAAAACCTGCCCCAATTTCAGAGATGTGAGTGTGAATGCATATCTTAGAATGAATGAAATTGTGTATGTTAAACAGAACAAAGACTGAAAGCATATATAACCAAGTGTGCACGATGGTGATGTTATCTGTGGATAACAAGAGTGTAGGGGGTGACCAGCAGGCGTGGCTCAGTGCCTGAGCATCGACCAATGAACCAGGAGGTGATGGTTCAATTCCCAGTTGAGGCACATGCCTGGGTTGCGGGCTCAATCCCCAGTATGAGGCATGCAGGAGGCAGCTGATCAATGATTCTCTTTCATCACTGATGTTTCTCTCTCTCTCTCCCCCTCTCCCTTTCTCTCTGAAATCAATAAAAATGTATTTAAAAAAAAGATTGTAAGAGATTTTTTTCTTATATACTCTTCCAAATTTTCTGCAATGAGTTTTATTAGTTCTGGAATCAGACAACAAATTATATTTACAAAATAGCTACTGCTGGTTAAACACTTCTTGTGGGGGCTGGGCATCATCTTGCTCCAGGTAGAATGTTCTAAGCAAACATGGTCATGAGCACAGAACTCTCTATTTTCCTTCCACTCAAGCGTAAGTATGTGAGGAAAGCATCTTTCAGTAAATGACTCATCTTAGTAAAATTTGGTAAGTATTCTTATACAGGTACAGCTTAAAGAAGCATCGTTACAAAAGCTCCCAAATTGGCAACAACTACACTTTAAAACGTCAAGTCGTCGTTGTGGCACGTGGATCATTGTGACAGCAGAAGGAAGTGTCCACGCAGGTGGGAGGGACAGGTCACACCGCAGTCCTGGCCTCCAGGCCCCAGTGCTGCGCAGCATGCACTGCCCACGCGGCAGCACCCGGAATCTAAAGCCGCCTGTTTTGCTTACAAACTCCCCGGAGGAGATGTTGTACACATTTATAAGGACAAGGACCTTGGATTTTGAAATCTAAAGCCAGAGCTCCTTGGGTGTCATCTGTATTCCCCTCCAGAGGACACAAGCACAGGATCGGCTGTCAATTACTGAGTCAGGCTGTGGTATTTGTCAGCTTCTCTCACTTCTGAAATCAAAGTACCGCCCTTACTCAAAATCTGCAGTGCTGGTTACAGCCATAAACTGAGCTAGGTGCTATAAAATTTCTTTGATAAAGGAAGACTTACCCGAATTTTCTCAATTTCCACTTTATTAGCTGTCTGCTGCTTCTCCAATCTTTCACTCAACTGAGAACAAATCTAAAGGAACAGACATAATATCAAATGAAAATCTCTTGAGTAACACCATCAGCTGCATACTCTGGGCTGGGGTCCACGCTCAGCAGCAGATCCTCTGCATCCATCAGCCTGGGACTCGCAGGCCCCTATCAGCACCACACTCGGCCACCGTTTCTGCACCATGAAACACACATGCACAGAAGGTGCAACCTGCACCTGAAATGCTCCCAGGAACACAGTGTGGCTTCACTTATAAGTGCCCACATGCATGCTGGGCACTCACTATGCCTGGTGCTCTACCCACACACTGAGATCGCAACTCTTTCCCTTACTCTGCAGTTGACCAGCGAGGCAACGTGGCCGGGCGTGAAGTGACTGGTCAGAGCCGGAAGCTCTTGGGTGAGGAGGGGGCACAGCCCAATCCCCTGGTGCGTGGACCCACCTGCTTGTAGTCACCGATGATAGAACTGTTTTTTTTAATCTCAGATTCTGCCTTGTCGAGTTCCCGCCGACACATTTCTTTTAGCTGCGTACATTGAAGAGGCAGAAGTGTTTTAAGGGAAATATAAAGGGCTTCCCACAAAGTCCAGACCTGACTCTGCAAGGGCTCTCCCTCCCTCCCTCCCCCTTCCTTCTTGGCATCACTAACCCGTTTTCTTGATGCCAGAAGAGGGAGGGAACAGTCAAAATGTCCCAAAACACCCCACCCCACCCCACTCTGGGGTTTGCTGAAGCTTCTGCCTGAGAGCAACCTGGCCTGTGGGCCTGAGGAGGACACAGAGCAGGGACTGAGCTGATGGAGCCCCACGGCCACCTCAGTAACTGACCTCCCGTCTGTGTAAAGTGCCGTCACCTCGAACCTCAGGCAGCCTGAGACCAGGAGTTACCTTTATGGAAAACTGGGGGGAAGGGGACGGGGCTGGCCCCAGGGCACCCAGCACCCTAAGCTCTTCCTATGGCTGCAGGTCTGTGCCCCAGGGACTGCAGAGCTGGCTGCAGACAAGCCTTCCAGTTTGCTCTTGGAGGACATGTCAGTGGACAGGTAGAAGAGCCAGACATGTTAGGGTGTTGCTTTCCTTCTGCAGAGATGCTAACCCTATTGTTTGTCACTCAGATGTGGACACACAGGGATTTCTCTTGCCTCACTGTGCTTTAATTATTAAGAATCATTACGCTTTACACGGTACATTAAAAAGGCTCACGGAAACTGAAGCCAGCTGTCCCAGCTTCTCCAGTGCCAACAGGAAGCCTCCAGCCACACTCCCACCATGAAGCGTCTGCAGGACACAGAGGGCTATGGGCGGGCGAAGCTCCCTTACCTGAGCAGACTCCTCTTCCAGCCGTCTTTTCTCTTCTTCTGCATCAATCAACTTCTGTTTGGTCATAAGCAGCTCCTTATTCAGTGCATCTGCCTTTTCCTCAGCCTGAAACATTTAAGAGATGCTGTTAGTGACAAGAACTGAGAGCTGAAGGGTTCTGAATCACCCAGCACAATCCCATTTTAAGGGGAACTGTGATGGGGACAGGAGAGACGATACGCCCACGGTTGCACGGAGACGAGGCTCGTGCCCAAGCGCTGGCTCTGAGGTCGGGAAAGGCACTGGTCAGGAGCACAGCCTTTGGCCTGGGTAGCCTAGGCTCCATCCCATCGTTCCCTGACCATGTGCCACTGGCCCAGTCACGGAAAGCCTGTCTGAGCCTTGCTCTTCATCTGAGGGATGAAGTGTGGGAAGGACTAACTAAGCACAGTGTCTAGCACAGTGATGGCGAACCTTTTGAGCTCAGCGTGTCAGCATTTTGGAAAACCCTAACTTAACTCTGGTGCCGTGTCACATATAGAAATTTTTTGATATTTGCAACCATAGTAAAACAAAGATGTATATTTTTGATATTTATTTTATATATTTAAATGCCATTTAACAAAGAAAAATCAACCAAAAAAATGAGTTCACGTGTCACCTCTGACACGCGTGTCATAGGTTCGCCATCACTGGTCTAGCACATAGTAAACACTCAGTAAACAGGAGCTGTCATAATCACTAACAGTTATAATAAATTCTGGTTTTCTTCCTCTAAGCTCTCAGTATTTCCTCTGCTTCATCAAACAAGTTCCACATTTTGGTCTCCTTGTCACCTGATAAAGGAAGCCACCCCTTTCCTGTTTTTATTCCATTAATGGCGATCCTCCACCCGTTTCTCCTAAGACACGCAAAGGTCTGGAGGGCAGACCTGTGGGTCCCAGTGAAAATGATATGAGTCCCCAACACGGACAGTCCCCGGACACCGAGGAATGAACGACTGTGGCACCACAGCGGGCAGTGAGGAATACAGCAGTGCACAACATTTTCACACACATTCGGTGGAGCAAGGGCCTCATGGGTCACAGACACTACTGGTACACTGTATCATGTAAGTCCCCTGTTAACCCTCAGCAGCCTGAGCCTCTTTCTAGAACATCAGGAAACCTATGAGCAGGAAATCTTAGGAGCCTGACAGGGAAACCTACCTAAGTCAGGTGCTGGTAAACTCTGGCCGATGCACCAAATCCGCTGGTTCTTACAAATAAGGTTTTATCATAAGCAAACAGCCATGCTCATTCATTTACTTACTATCTATGTGTGGCTAGTTCTGCACCAGTGGCAAAGCTGAAGAGTCGTGACAGAGACCACATGGCCCACAGAACCTAAGATATTTACTATCTATCCCTTTACAGAAAAAGCTTGCAACCTCTGACCTAAACCCTGAATGAGAGACTACACTTCTTCTAAGGGAGGCCTGTGGTAGAGAGAATGGACAAATGCCCGCCAGAAAAGCCATCACCTCAAACTCAAGATTGGGAGAAGCAAAGAAAGACGGCCTATCTGCCAACAGAAATTCCTGATGAAATCAAGCATCCTGGGCACCGGGCTTCAATATAACCGGCAGCGCTTAGTCAACAGGCACAGAATATGCAAGAAACAAAGTCTCTTCTTGTTTCAGGGGGAGGTGAAGAAAATCATAGAGATTAAATGCTACTGCCAACTGTGGCAGCATGAGAATGAGCCAGAAGTCTCTCAATCAAACGACGTTTGGGAAGAAGTTCAAGGACTTAAGGAAGCTTCCTGAGCTCATCACTAACCCCTGGAGGAAGAGGGGGAAGGAATGCTGGCAAGAGCTGTACCCTCAAAGGAGAGTAACTAACCAGAACAACACACACAGTAATTTCACGTGATTGAGGAGAAGTCAGTGTTGAACACAATCTCTCCCTGCAGCTGAGTCAGACTCACGTTATCCAGGTCCTTGCGCAGCGCGATCTTGCTGGTCACCAGCTCGTGGGCTAAGTCATCATTTTCCTGTTCCAACCTCATGTTCGCTTCTTGTAAACGCCTATTCTCCCGCTGAAAGATTAAAAGAAACCAGTTACAGACACATAAAAGTCAGATGAAAATGACAGTTTTTCAGGGCTAACCTTCAAAACTCCCTTGAGTCCTATGGAAACTGTGGGAGATGTAGCTGGTCCTAATGGGCTACCAATCAATAATTTCAGAAAAACTTAACTGATAAGTGACCTCGTCAAGTAACTATGTCTTGTTAACGGTGCCAAAATGCCACCGAACTGTAACAAACTAGGCCGCTGGTTTGAAGCAAAACAAACTTTGTTTTCTTATTTGCAAACTCAAACTGAAACTTGAATCTAGAAACAGTAGCACTGAATTTTAAAAGGAACGCAACAAGGCTGTTACAGGCACAATGATATGAAATTAAAGGCGAACCTCAAATCGCTCGATGGGGTCTTCCTGTTGGGCCTGCTGTTCCCTCATGGTGTGATATTCCTTTTCATATTTTTTCAACTTCTTCTGACTAATCTGTAGGATAAACCACAGCATGAGTTAAAAAGTATCAGAAAGCGGTGGGCGCTTCAGGGACTTCACTAAGGACAGGGCTGTCCCCAGTCACTATGAAAATGTTATTTCCTAGTTTGGGAGGGAAATCATCAGAATGGGGCACCGTCCAGGACCCAGAATTCTCACTCAATGGCTACTGTGTCCAGGGCTCTGTTGGGGATAACTGGCTCACAGTGTTTACTAAGCGTTAGAAGGACCACCGACAGAGCTCTTCCTATCTGAGCCTGGGTCCCACTGTCCCTATCATCATCCCCATCCCCATCCCCATCTTACCTAGCACCCACCAGCATGGCTACAAGAGGCTTCAAATCCCTGCCCTCACGTACAGTATTCTTTATCCTCCTCCTCCTCATTTTATATACAACTTAACTGAGGTATAAGGAGGTTACGTACTTTGACCAAGGTCACTCAGTGAGGGGCTGGCAGATCTGGGATTTGAACCCAGGCAGCTCGACTCCACCTGAGGTCTAGCTACAGCCATCTCACTGTCCTACCACCTGTCAACTTTCCTCTCTACTAGCTCCTGTGCTATCAAACAGGCACAATTCTCTGTCCTTCAACACACAGCTCTGCTGACCACTCTACTTGGCTGCTCTCCTGCCCCATCAAACTACTGTCCTCTTTCTCTCAAGCTTTTTCTTACCAACAACCACTGCCAACCACAGGTCTATACCCGTCACTTCCACGGCTTCAGGGCCTCTCTGTAATCTCTCTAAGTCAAGCTCCTGCTCTAACTACTCTTTATAAATATCCTCTTGAAGATCACAGAGTGGTTTCTTTTTCACTCCATCCAGTGCATTCTCTCTCTTCCCAACTAGACTTCAAATCTCTTGACTTTCATGCTTGACCATGACCACCCCACTCCTCTCCCCTCGAGGAGATCCTCTCTCCCTTCCTCTCTGAGCTCTCCTCCCGAACAGGTTGTTTCCCCTTTTACTCGTTAACCCTTTTCTTTCTTCAATCTGGACCATAACCAAGGGCATCCTCAAGACACAACCCTTAGTCTTTTGTTTTATTCCTTCCTCTAAACCACTAACCCATTCTCTTTGGTGTTTTTAAAATTATATTTTTAAGAATTATTGCCGAAACCGGTTTGGCTCAATGGATAGAGCGTCGGCTTGCGGACTGAAAGGTCCCAGGTTCGATACCGGTCAAGGGCATGTACCTGGGTTGCGGGCACATCCCCAGTGGGAGATGTGCAGGAGGCAGCTGATCGATGTTTCTAACTCTCTATCTCTCTCCCTTCCTCTCTGTAAAAAATCAATAAAATATATTTTAAAAAAAGAATTATGAAATATAAGAAATAGAAAAGTGATAAAACAGGTATATGCAACTTAAGGAATGATTACAAGCTAACGCTCATCCCTTCCCAAAGCTTCAAGAATGAGCACCATGCTGCCTCACAAATTTCAGCTGCCAGTTCCAGGCAATGAGGAAACTCCAAGCTTGTCTAGTCCAACTTTTCTCATTTTATAGATGAAGAAACTGAGACCTACAGGGGATGGGACAGGCCCAAGTCTGCAGTGCCTCCAATTGTCTGTCCCACCTCACTCGTGCTGCTGGTGCTCCCCCTCCCACCAACTCTGTAGGCCCCTGTGCTCCTCGGGATGTTGATGTCTGCTTCAACCAGAGCTGATCCTGGAGTCTGGCTGCCGCCCAAGGGGAGGCCACCAAGCACACAGCACTGCAGTTATAGAAATGTCCATTACACACTTGGGGGTGAGGCTACAAGTGGGGGAGTGACACCTTTAAACTCAGATCTTCAGCGGTTTAAGGCCAATGCCGGGGTAAACTTTTATTGTACATTAGAGGCCCGGTGCACGAATTCATGCACAGGTGGGGTCGCTCGGCCTGGCTGGTGATCAGGGCCGATTGGGCCAGCCAGCTGGGGGGGGAAGGGACCTCGGCCAGCCGGGGGGAGGGACTGAGGGAGGTTGGCCGGCTGCAGGAGGTTGGCTGTGGAGCACACTGACCACCAGGGGGCAGCTCCTGCATTGAGCGTCTGCCCCCTGATGGTCAGTGCACATCATAGCTACCGGCCAGTCGTCCGGTCGTAACAGTCACTTAGGCTTTTATATATATAGATGTCATTCACAAAGAAAGCACCTAAATAAAAGATTTGCATGATCAATAAGTGTATAAACTATCCTAACAGATCAATAGTGGAGCAACAGAAACTAAAGGAGATGTGTGGGAGGCAAAAACCGCCTCCCAGCACTCTCTGCTGTCAGTGTGGTAAATAACTAGGAGGGACTGGTTACGAGTCTCCCCTTAGTGCTTCATTAAAAAAAAAAAAAAAGAACCGACATTAAATCCTACAGAACATTCTCACAAATCTTCAGGATTCTCCAACTTTCATTCTCATGCAGGGGGCAAGGAAGAATTAACAATTTTTTCCTATAAACATACATTTTAAAAGGCTAATTACAAGATAATGTCTTCTACATTTCATTACCCCTAAATATAAAAGCCTCATTCTCAGACTAAAGGGCTGGTTCTCCCTCAACACTGGCACAGCTGTGCGTGTCTAACGAGCACCTGATAAATGCTGGACCCTCTACATTTGGTTATCTCATGGATTCTTAGATTTTCGTGATAGGATGTGGGCATTTCTTTATGCATTTCCCATGTTTTTCAAGTGTTCTGCAGTGAGCATAAGGTGCTTTTATAATTAAGTCTACAAAGTACATGCTGTTAGAAAGAACTCTCATAATGACTCTGGGCTTCTGTACCAGGACTGAACACAGGCAAAGCTCCCTCTTCCGCGGAGCTTGTGGCCCAGACTTTCTCACCGGCTCAGGCTCCCTTCCCACTGCTCAGCCTCACTGGTTCTGTTTCCTTCTTACTCCCTCCCTCCTTAAACCCTTACCCACCAACCCCATCACAAACAAAAATAAGTAAAAGCAACATTGCTTATCATGGGCTCGCACTGACCCTGCCTCTCAGAGCATGGATGGCTGCACACCAGAGCCAGCTAGTTCAGGCTGTCTCTGAGGCACAGACCCCACAAAGAAGGCTGATTCCTGACGCTGCAATGGGGAATGGAGAGGCACCAGCAGCAGAGGCACCAATGCAGCCTCCACATGAAGCTGCACCCAGGAGAGACCAGCACCCACCTCGCGCCTGCCTGTCTCATTATCAGTCTCCAGGCCAGAACATTTCTCCCTCATCCCCTGCCCACACAGAGTGCACAGAAATGATGAATTACATCGACCATCCTTTACCTCTACCTTTCCTCTGAATGGAAATGGCAACAAAGTGAGCGTCCAATGCAAGCCTGGCCCCTCTGCCTGCACAGGCCCACACCCTCTTCACCTCTCAGATGAGCGCTCCAACATCACTTCATTAGGAACCCTTCCCTGACACCTCCTTCCCCCATCAGGCAGGTCTTTCCTTATATATTCTCATGACATCAGGGCAATTCCTTCATGCACCTGTCCAAGTCCACAATTATTTACTGACGTGCTTACTTACTTGTCTGTCTTCCCAGTAGGAAGCAGGCCTCATCTGCTTTGCTTACCACCATATCTCCAGTGCCCAGTTTAATGCCACCAACACAATCGGGACTCCAATAATCAGATACTGAACAAATCAAAGCCAATGGCCATCCTTTAAATCTATAATCAGGATGCAGCAGGGGCATTTATTTACCCAACAACTGAGCACAGCTATGGGCAATGTTCTTTGTAGGCATTAGAATACAAAGATGTACACAGGTCACAATATGCAAACTCCACAGGGCAGGAACTCTTATTCATTGCAAAATTCTGAATGCCTGACCCAGAGTAAGCATGAAAATACTTAATGAATAGAGACATAGTCCCCACTCTAAAAAGTTCAAGGGTCATTTTGTCTGTCTCTTACTTACACCAATAACATTTTAATTGGCCCCAGCTGGCTTGGCTCAGTGGATAGAGCATTGGCCTGTGGACTGAAGGGTCTCAGGTTCGATTCCGGCCAAGGGCACATGCCTGGGTTGCGGGCTCCATCCCTAGTGTGGGGTGTGCAGGAGGCAGCCAATCAATGATTCTCTCTCATCATTGATGTTTCTATCTCTCTCCTCCCTTCCTCTCTGAAATCAATAAAGAAATATATTTTAAAAAAAAACAAAAAAAAACATTTTAATTGAATTCAGGAAGTAGGACAGCTATGGAATCAGCCCCAGAGAGGAATCACACCCTCTGTTGGCTGACACCTCTAAGGAGGCGGTGGAAATCACAGCGTCACACACAGTGGCATTTCTGCCCTCAGAGATTATATTTGAACCCTGGCTGGGTGGCTCAGTTGGTGGGAGCATAGTCCCTTACACCAAAAAGGCTGCAGGTTTGATTTCAGGTCAGGGCACATATCTAGGTTGTGGGTTTGATCCCCTCAAGGCGCATATGGAAGGCAACTGATCGATGTCTCTCTCTCATCAATGTCTCTCCTCTACACCCCTTCTCCCCCCAAAAACAATACTAAAAAAGTATATCCTCAGGTGAGGGTTAAAAAAAAGATATTTAAAATTTTTTGTTTAAATGTTCTTTGTTTGGGGGGAAATCTAAGAGTTTCCTGGGATAAGACCAAGTTTGTACTAAATTTAGGTAAAACCAATGTTATACCCCACTGCAAGCTGTACAGAGGTTCCTAACATGTCAGGAATAGAACCAATCTGAGAGTGTCCCGAGAGCCATGGTTCCCATAAAAAGCAATGTCCTCATAAAAGAGCACAGAAGGCAACTCTGCCCCTACCGACCCCCAGCAACAGAACATTCTACATACCATCTCGGAGGGCTCACAGGCCCCCTGAGGCCCAGCCATACATAGTCCCCAGTTAAGAAACTTAGAATTCGACAGTGGAGACTTGGAACTTGTCAGTTTGACATTTTGGTAGAAGTACAGAGTTAGTCCCAAATCCCTCCCCTCGGTGACCCATCATCCATCTTCACAGGAATCGGATACTGCTCTCTCTTCACACAGGGGCCATGTGCCCTGGGAAAGGTAGCACCTGCCAGCCTCTGGCACAGGCAGGGATGTCAAGGCCCAGAGTGGGAGAAAGGGAGTGGCTGCAGACTTGCATGGGAGGGGGGTACAGTCTGCAGGTGGACAGACCAAGACTCGCGTCCTGGCTCTGCTAATGACTCATTGTGTAACTGAGGTCAAGCTGCCTTACCTCGGCTTCAGGTTCCTCATCTGTGAAAACCACCACAATCCTTTTAAGGACTGATGTTATGAGGATCGCATGATATAAAACATTTGAAGAGCTCACTGAGTGCCCCGCACAGAGTGAGGTATTTTACTTGGTGGTAGCTACTACTTTTATTAATAGAATCAAAGCAGAACTATCCTCTGCACATGTGCTGCAGAGAATGAGCCATTTAAACAAAGCCCATTTCACACAAAAGAGCAGGAAATGGGCTGCCGACAGGAAATAGGAGCGAATTCCCAAAGGCCCCTCGCTGGGCTGGAGACATAGGGAGTCAGCAAAGGTGGGAGGATGAATGTTAGCAGTCTGCATGGCAGGGTTCAAGGATATTGTCTGGGTGAGTGGGTGGGTAGGAAGAGGTCTTGTACGTTAAGGAGATCCTAACTCCAAAGTCCTCATAGCGAAAATAAAGAAATCCACCTCCCTCTTGTTGAATGCTTGGTTAAGAACTTGGCTTTTGCCCTGACCGGTTTGGCTCAGTGGATAAAGCGTCAGCCTGTGGACTCAAGGGTCCCAGGTTCGATTCCTGTCAAGGGCATGTACCTTGGTTGTGGGCACATCCCCAGTGGGGAGTGTGCAGGAAGCAACTGATCGATGTTTCTCTCTCATCAATGTTTCTAACTCTCTACCCCTCTCCCTTCCTCTCTGTAAAAAATCAATAAAATATATATTAAAAAAAAAAAAAGAACTTGGCTTTTCAGTAGTTAGAAGAACCTGAGATTCACACAGGACTGTCAAGATAACAAGATACCTCTATACCTACCATTTTATTTAATCTTCCAAACACCTCTCTGAAATGGGTATAGCAGGAATTATCACCCTCATTTTATTGATGGGGAATCGAGACCTAGACAGGTACAGTGACTGCTTAGTGACGATGCCAGCACAAGAACAGTGATCGGGGTGATTCTTGCTTCTTATCCATCTCTGCAGCATGCTCAGGACTGAGGACAGTTCTTGACACGTAAGAAAATCTATAAATGTTTACTGACTTGAACTGACTTAAGGAGATGCCTGGGCAGAGGAGGTCAAAACAGGGCAGGCCAAGAGATCACCGGTGTTAAGGGATGATGTGATCATCCGAAGATCAGCAGCTACATTAAAGGCTTCATCTTTATGGCTCTCTCTCCAACCCTGCTGTGTTAACCTACCCTGGGTCACAGGGCACAGGCAGAGCAGGATGAGAGCCATGCAACTCCAAGGCCTGCCCTTATAACCACTTGAAATAAATCAACATTCTATTTAATCTCTGGGCCTTTTTATTTCATTTGTTCAAATAGTTCAAACTCGCTCTAAAATCACTAAATAGAATTAGGCATTCTGGTCTTACCATCAGAGTATTTTTCTAAAATGCAGAAGCAAATTAGTAGCAGAGAACCCAAACACAGATAAGCACCAGGGGAGACCAACTTATTAAAATAAGAAGGGAGTGACCACTGCCTACCCTTATGACATTGAAAAATTTAGGGTATAGTGCAGAGAAAGAGCAGCCACTCAGGAGTTTCCTCATGAAATTCAATTCTAAAAGGTTACAACAAGCAAAGAAGTAAAACTATAGCCTGGTCTCGTTACAGGGAAAACTGAACTTAGGTACAGTGTAGACACAGAGTTCCAACACTGACACAGACTAAGCTTGTCCTGTTCATTCAATCCCTCCTTTACAGTAAAGCACAGTGACAATAAGCATTGACGTTAGAGTCAAACTCCCAGGATCTAATCCCTATTCCATCACTTAGAAACTTTATACCCTTTGGGAGTTTTCTTCAATTTTCTAAGCTTTATGTATACATTTGAAAAATGACCTCATGTCGTCATTGCAATGATTAGCTTACCATGTATAAACACTATGGAAGATTCTGTGAACACACCAAGGAAAGACTGATGAAGTCACTGCAATCATAGAGCTTAAAGCCCTAATCCTAATGCACATTAACTACACAAATGATAAGAGCAGAGAATGAAATTCAAACTAGTGTGGCTTTTAGCTCATGAATAAAAATATTCCCCAAGGAAAAGATTCCCAAATGCCAAAGAGTTTTCTGTTTCTCCAAATAGCAAGTGATTAGGATTGCATTAATTTGGAGATACTGCTATTTGGTTTTTGTAATAATATCTTTTCTTACAGGTAGTTTGAAATCTAGCACAATCACTTTATAAATTCTAGTGAAACAGTGGTTCAGAAATTACATTTCACCTTAGTGAGGATTCTACAACAAAAGGGTCAAGTCTTCAAGCTTGATCTAAGAAACCAACTGAGCCATCTCTTTCAGCTGTTTCCTGTTTCTTCTAAACTAGCCTCATATATCTGACTTATTCTCTAAAATACCTGTAAAGACATAAAGAAACCATTGCTTTAACATAATTCTCAAATCAAAAATTTAAAAGATCTAAATGTGATTGTATTCCTACCCCCCTCTAAATAACGCATAGTACAGTTATGAGTATGAATAGGTTATGGAGCTACTAGGGCCATTCATTAACTCCTAGAACAATCGTTAAAAATGAAATTCCTTTTAGGCCTCATAGCAGAAGTGAAAAAATTGTTCTATTTCAGGGCACTGACCCATAAAAAAAGAGAAAATCAATGGACCGCTAAATGAGTTTTTATACATGCTGTTAAATTACAGATGAAGAAAAGGAGACCAAAAATTCCTCAAAAAATAAATATGTTAGTCCCATAATAAACTAAGGAGAAGGGGAGAAGTAAAAGGGTAGAAAAGAGAGAAAAGACAGACACAAAGGGACACACACACAGGTACAGGGAGGAATACAGACCTTTTTGAACAACACCCCCATCTTGTGGCTGTTTGGGGTATTGCCACAATAAACAACAACTGTTGTATTTCTGCAAAGGAGTGGAAAGCACATTGCGAATGCAAAGTCTGAAGGCCTGAGTTCCACTAGGGCTTGTCAGTGCCCAGCCAGTACCACTTGGGTAAGTTACCTGACTTCTGTATGCCTCAGTTTCCACACTTGACTTGCCCTATGTACCGCATAAGGTACCATATGGAAGAAATGAGATACTTCTAAAAACTATACAAATACCAGAAATTACAACATTATAAATGTTACAACAATGACAATAAGAAAAATAGATCTTTGTTTCCTGGACTGCATGTGTGGCAAAGTATTCTCAATCAAGAAGCACAACTCTGAAAACCAAGCCACAATTTTTTAAAAGTAAAAATATAATGGAACGGAATTTCAATGAGCCAGAGTCAATGTTTCATTTCTAAATTGTACACCAAAAAGTTAAAAAGCTAGATTCCAAACCATTCCATAGCAGGAGCCCCCTTCTCCATGTCCAGAGGGATTCTGCCCCCCCCCCCCAGGCAATCACACACACACCGTGCTGACTGAGGTGCTCCCAACCTCATGCAGCCCACATAACACACGCAGGGCTTGCCAAGGATTTTCTTATTTTGAGCTGGCATATTATACTGTGACTAAGGTTCTTTGCCGATAATTGGCTCAACTCTCCATTAATATTTGCCGGTATTCAAGTATAGCTGCCAGAGTGTAACTAATCATTACTAACTAAACTGTGCATACCATATCCCACCTTTAGCAGAAAAATCTCATTCGCTCATGTCCTGGTGAATCTGTAAGGCTGTGAATCAATTTAAAAAATTACTATCTTTCTCACCCTGAAACCATGTTGCAAGTAGGGGTATCATCCAAAGAGCACCCCCGCCAAGCAGAGTTCTCCAGGGCCAGAAGGAATTACATATCTAAGCACAAAACGTGTGTGCTGTGCAGCCTTGTCTGCCTTAACTCCTTGAAAGCAGAGGCAAGAAAAAGAAGACATTAGACACCTCCCATCTGGCCTACGGAAAAAAGGATCCATATATTATTAAAGTGTTTCAAGCTAATGAAAACCCAAAAGGTAAAACCTTCGCTGGAAGCTACTTTTAAGCCTTGCCCAAATCCATGTGAACCCTTGTTTGTAAACCATTTGGTAGAAACTCAACAGCATATTCATTTATTCACTTATTCAACCGCTATTTATATGGCAGATTCTGTTCTTGCGCTGGGGATTCAGAAGCAAGAGATAAAGTCTCCTCTGTTATAGGCTTAATTCTAATGTAGAGGGAGAATTAATAACCAAATAAACAAGATAATGTGAAGCAGTGATAAGCGGAAAATAAGATAGGAGCAGGAGATAAGGGTTGGGGGAGCTGCTACTTTAAACACTGTAATTAGAGAGGGCCTCTCTGATGGCATGATATTTGAGCCCAAGACTGAATGAGGCAACAGTGAAGCTAGACGGACACCGAGGAGAACATTACAGGCAGAGGCTGAGGAGTGAACATGTTGGCCTGTTTAAGAACAGCAAGGAGGCCAGGTGTCTGAAGTGGAAAGAGTAAGGGGGGAAAGTAGTAAGTAGGAGATAAAATCAGAGATGACCAAGAGGTCAGATGGTGCCAAGCCTTGCAGGCCAAGGCTAAAACTCGAGTTTTATTCTTAGAAGCCATTAGTTGTAAGCAAGAGAGATAGATCAAGAAAAGCCGGGGAAGAAACCAGTGTGGAAACAGGAAGACCAAGCAGTCTTTTAGACTATTCCAGGAGAGAAGTGATGAGGAGGTCAGACTAGGGTGTTAGTGATGAAGGGAGCAGGAAGTGACCAGATTTAAGATACATTCTGATAGTAGGGCTTGCATGTGGAGTAAGAAGATGGGAAGTGTGACAGAAAGAGAGTCCAGGATGATACTGAGATTTGTGGCCCGAGCAACCAGCCGGGTACCACGACCTGAGATGGGACACTGAGAAAGAGGCAGATCCTCTTATGTGCTGACCCAGGCTGAGTTGGAGAGAGACTCAGAGAACCTCAGAGCTCACTTGGTTCTCTGCTCTGTGCACAAACCAAACATCCATGAAAATGTCCCTGAGAAGTGTTTCATATCGGCTTCAAAACCAGAGAGGAAGTAACCACAGTAGCAGCCACCATGTCTTGAACCCTCACTAGTTACCAGGCACTGTGGTAAACAGGCACTGTCCATATGCTGTAGTTAATCCTCACACACAAAGTACTGAGCCTCACTACTTGGCACTGGTAAAATATCATTAAATGTTATCCATTACTTGTGAAGTATGTCACCTTTTAATTTGAATGATAATTTCAATGATTATCTTAATTTCTAGAAGTTCTATTTCCTTTTCTTTTTAAACACCCCATTCATTTTACCTTATCATTTCTGTTCTTTCTTGGGATAATAGATAGTTTGTACCCACCCTTTCAAAAACACAGCAGCAAGTCCAAGGTCCTGCTGGAGGCCAGTCACACTGTGTGTCGGTGTGAGCATGAAGTCCTACCTACACCTCCACATTCCACGGGACGCTCTTTATCGGTTCACACACACTAGCTTCGAGCTACTTTGCTTCAGGTACCTGGGCATTTCTCTTTTTTCTTTCAAGTTCATTCAGGTATTTAAACATTTCTTGGGCCTTATTTTATTTAGCATCTCTAAGTGTCTAAGGAAGGTTGGCCTGCGTTAGCTCAGTCTGACATATAACTAGAACCAGAGTCCAATATTACCATACAGATGAGGAGACTGCCTCTTAAGTAACTGACTAGCTCTGAATTCAGGTCTCCCTGATGCCCAGTCCGTGCTCTCGTCATAGACGGAAGCTTCTTGCTCACATCTGCCCGACACACTAATTCCAGTTCTA
Organism: Myotis lucifugus; assembly: GCF_000147115.1. NCBI lineage: Eukaryota > Metazoa > Chordata > Mammalia > Chiroptera > Vespertilionidae > Myotis > Myotis lucifugus. The sequence continues at coordinate 2,483,321 of NW_005871221.1, forward strand.
CTCTCTGGAGTCACATAAAGTAAACAAGACTTTTATGCACCTTAAAGAATATGAATACAACTATTTATTCTGTCCCCCATTTGCCTCCAGCTGAAAATTCCAAACTAAACTCCTTCAATTACTTGATCTTCTTTAAAACCAAATTGTTTTATAACCCTATGTTTTTTACCTTATGAATTTGTACAAATCATAAATGCCACTGGAAGTGAAAAACAAAGTGGGTTTCCTTCATGTATTAGTTTCTTATTAGGGAATTTCTGACCACAACAATACATACTGAAAGTTAAAGGACAGCACAATAGAAATCACAAAAGTTGTGTTCTGCCACTAACTAGCTACAGGACTACAGAGGGCTATAAGCTCTTTTTGCTTTGGCTTGTCTTCAAAATGGGAATGATAATATCTTTCCTAGAGTTCAATGGCTGGGGGAAGCAGTAAGATTTAATGCAAAGGATATAACACAAGAAAATATTTGGAAGGCTGAGGGGTGAGGAAAATGGAGAGATGTCAGTCAAAGGGTACACACTTTCCAGGAATCTAAGAAAGAGCATGATGGCTATAGTTAACAAGACTACTGTATACTTGAAAGTTGCTATGAGCAGAACTTTAATGTTCTCATCATCACAACAATAACAAAAAAAACACAGTAATTTTGTGAGATGAAGAAGGTGGTCACTAATCTTACTGTGGTAAACATTTGGAAATATATACATGTGTCAGATCATCACACTTACACCTTAAACTTACCTAACATTACATATAAAGCTGGGGAAAAATAGAAGTATCTAATTTGAGATCTTATGGGAGAATCATTTTAAGTCTAGACTGGGAAGGAAATGCAAAGTGTCAAAAAATTTTCATTACAACTGATGAATTGACATATGGTGCACACCTGGCATTTTGATGTTGTTTGTGATTTTATTTTTATTTTTGATGCGGGAAACGTTGTTATTCTTAATTATGTTAACCAGACATTTTCTCTATGTTGTATTATGTAAGTTAAATAAAGGAAGAATTATCCAAAATGAGGAGAAAGTGCCCTAGCCGGTTTGGCTCAGTGGATAGAGCGTCGGCCTGTGGACCAAAGGGTCCCGGGTTCGATTCTGGGCAAGGGCACGTACCTTGGTTGCAGGCTCCTCCCTGGCCCGGGCCCTGGTCAGGACTCGCAGGAGGCAACCAATCGATGTGTTTCTCTCACATCGATGTTTCTCTCTGTCTTTCCTTCTCTCTTCCACTCTCCCTAAAAATCAATGGAAAAATATCCTCAGGTGAGGATTAACAAAAGAGAGAAAGTGTATGAAAAATTTTTTTGGAAAAATATACAATACAAAATAAAATATTATTTAAGTGTATTATAAATGTTATTAGTTTGATCAGCAATAGTGAGACATTAACTGAACAAAAAAAAAAATCTAAATTGATGCAAAAATTATTTTACCTTCATGTTGCAAGCCAATTCCATGAGCCTCTTTGCATTCTCTTCTGAGCGGTACCTCTTAGGAAGCTGGACCCTGAAGAACTTCAAGGCACCTTCAAAGTCTGTCAAAAGCAAGTCATCCTTTGACGTCTAGAAAAAGAGAGAGAACTGTGTGGAGAAAAGGTTCTTTGCTCTAAGGCTGCACAAGAAGCATTTAATAATCCCAGCAGCTTTCTAAGCCCAGAAGATAGGTCTCCGCTCCATCAGAGCCACGTGCTCATCTCCACTGCCAGGGACAATGTCCGAGCACAGTGGCTGTTAGAACGAGACTAAGACCCAAGCTACTGCAAGTGCTGAACCGAGAACAACAGATGACTCAGCTTATGAATAAATGTGTACCTTCAATAATCCAAGGGCAACATTAAAAATAACACTGATTCCCTAAAAGAGAAAACACAAAAAGAACATTTTTAGTGTTTACATCTGGACTATGAAGCCATTTGTCTTCAGAATACCCCACAATTTTAGAGCAGTTGTAAAACATTAATTAAGAAATGGAATTATCTTGAAAATACCTTGGAAAATAAAAACTAGAGCCACTGCTGAAACACCACGTAAAGTAGATCCAGTCTCCCATTCTTGTGAGAGAAGGCTTTTCTAGCCCTATTCTCACATTCAACAAGAATACTTTCCTATACTTCCCAACCAAAACATCAGACTCATAAAATTATGATCAGGCCCTGGCCAGTGTGGCTCAGTGGATAAAGCATGTTGGACCACACACCCAAGGGTCATGGGTTTGATTCCTGGTCAAGGGCACATACCTGGATTGCAGGTTCGATCCTGGCCCCAGTGGGAGAGTGTGCAAGAGGCAACCAGTCAATGTGTCTCTCACATGATGTTCTTTCTCTCTCTTCCCCTCCTTCCCACTCTCTAAAAATCAATGGAAAAATATCCTCGGGGAAAGATTAACAACAACAAAAATTATAATCAGAAAATAATTCCTGTGGAACTTTAAAAACATATATATATATATATTTTTTTTTATTTCAGAGAGGAAGGAAGAGGGAGAGAGAGAGAAACATCAATGATGAGAGAGAATCATTGATCGGTTGCCTCAATCCGGGCATGTGCTCTGACCAGGAATTGAACCGTGACCTCCTGGTTCATAGGTCAACACTCAACCACCAGCCGGACTAATTCCCATAGAACTTGATTTTGTGTGGCCCCACTCGAGGTACAGCAATCACTCTGCAGCCTGTTGGTGTCCTGAACCAACCCTGCTCCGGGCTCCCTCCAAACTGCCTTCCTTCATCTAACTAGCTGGGAGTCGGGGGATGGGGGCAAAGGACAAATGAGGGGAGGCACTAACATCTGCTGATCAAATTAAACTATTTAAGTTTCTGGACCTCAGTTTCCATAACTAATATTCTCCCAAGGGTTTTCTGAGCTAATTAGTTTGAAAATTTTATTTAAATTATTTAGCATGCCACTGGGCTCCTAACTACTTAACAAATGGTTGTTTTTAATAAAAACTGGACAACTCAAAGGTTTGAGATTAGGAATTGGTTACACAAAATATGGTATACCCAAATGGGATACTTGGCAGCAATAAGAGTAATGGTATATTTGGTAATGTTATTTCTCATAATGTTTCAAACTGGGTAGAAGGTACAAATTCTTTAATGGACTTTCATATGTTTTGCACATGGTAAGCTTATATAAAAAGAAAGACGGTATTGATGTGTATCGAGATATGTTCAAGTATATGAAATGAAAAAAGAGGTTACCAAATAGTATATATAGCATAATCATATTTTAAATATATACTGACCCATAATATGCATTATTATATAATATTCCATATAGAAAAAACACTATTCCACCTAGAAATTACATATGCACATATATAAACACAAAAAAAGCTGAAAGAATGAATATGTATCAAAATGTTAAAAGTAGTTACCCTCTGGACAGTGAGATTAGATGTATCTTTAAACCTTTCAGTCCACAGGCCGACGCTCTATCCACTGAGCCAAACCGGTTTCGGCAGTAACTTTTTTCTTAAATACACACACACACCCCAAAACCCAAAACTATGCTGTGGCAAAACTGTTATTTATTATCTACTTTCTTTTAGCAATAAAACCCCACCCCACCCCATTTTTAGCTAATTCCTACCAAGCTTTAAAAAAAATAAATCTCTCTTGCAGAGAGGAGTGGTCATGTACCTAAGTGCATTTCCCATCACCAATAAGAGTAAGTGGAAACGCAGGTGGTACTTCCAGGAAGTCTCTTTTAAAAAGAGGCCATGTACCCTCTCTGTTCCCTTCTAATCCTCCGAGCTTAAAATGCAGAGTTGATAACTAGCACTCTCACCAGCCATAAAAAAACCTCCATTTTATTTAATTGCTGCAGTTTTGAATTTCTTCAAAACATCAACCAAACCTAATACTAACTAATACAAATGTCTAACATATGGTTTGTTTGTTTTTTAAGCTGAGAGTGCCTTTTAACAAAATGTGACCATTAGCTTCGGCCCAAGGAAGAGTCACTGAGACTTGGATTTCCCAGCGCTGAACTAAAACAACTGAGCAGAACAAGTTCTGTTTCGACAGCTGTCACAGGAAGGACACTGTAACACTCCGAAGTGCTGTGGTCTCCGATACGTACCTCACACAACAGCAGGTCAATGATATGGAAGACCATGTAGAGAGGGAACTTGGCAGTGAAAAGTGTGAGAAACCACTGGGAGGCGTACATGTGTGCTTCAAGGCTTATATCCAGGAAGTGGTTGTACAGGTCGGGAATGTACTCCTGAAATAGAAAACTAATTAGTTTTAGGCACATATGCAGCTATTCAGCTCCCACTCAGGAGGCTCATAAATCTAACAGGAATAGGCCAAAGAAGTCACATACTTGTGTTTTTCTGAAAACCTCCAAGGACTCAGAAGAACACTTATCATCTGGCATTAAACTGGCACTCAGCTCCCTCTTCCAGTCCACACACTAGCTCTAAAGAGGAATCCCCCCCAAATGGTGACAAATATGTGGAAAGGCAGTTTTTCTTTCCAAGTTGTGAAATGTTTGGGAAAGTTTGTTTCACTTTTGTTCTGGGATTTCTAACCAGTCAGCGTCAGAGCCCTGGCGAACACTTCCTGACTGAGTGTGCTGTGTTAGAGGCCCCGACAAAGTCTTCTGATATTCTGAGTGTTTTACAAGATTGAAAACCCAGCTTACACCCAACAGGTTCATGCCTTATTAACCTTGGCATCATCATCACATCGTGAGAAATGAAAACAAACAGAAACACCTATCCTTCACCCTGTATGGCTAAGGCAATACCACTGCTCCTTGGCACCATTTCATCAATCTGCTTCTCCCTAGACCATGCTCTAACTGGCAAAGGCAAGCTGGTTTCTTTTTTTACCTGCATGAGGCGCTCCAACTGGTAAAATTTGCAATGCAAATCTTCAAAATTCTGCTTGAAAAGTTCCCTGAGACCATAGTCAAACATGATCTTGACCAGAACACTGAATGCCTGTTCTTCAGGCATCTGTAACAGACAGGGAATGGCAGAAAAAACAAAAATAAAATCACAAAACAGATACAGAAGTGTTTCAGTATATTAAATTCATCCTTCTACTCTCTTATCTGGATACTAGGAAGTTTACTGATATGCAGTAACTCAGTATTTCATAACATTCATTCACTCAACCAAGAAATCAAATCTCTAAAATTTGATTTTAGAGAGAAACACTGATGTGAAAAAGAAACATTATGAGAAAGAAACATGGATAGGTTGCCTCCCACACCTGTCCAGACCAGGGATTGGGCCCGAAACCTGGGTGTGTCCTGACCAGGGATGGAACCTGCCACCCTCTGGTGTTCAGGATGACGCTCTAACCAACTGAGCCACACCAGCCAAGACTCAACCAAGAAATACTTAATGGTGCCTCCTCTATGTCAGACACTGTTCCTGTCCCTGGGGAGCCTCCCATATAACCACACACAATCACTGTAATACGAATTAGGCAGAAAGATGATGAGAACACAGGAACAGGGAAGCCTGAGTCTGCCTGGGGAGACAGAGAGGCTCTGTAGAGAGGACAGGATTGGAACAGGGCAGGACAGGCAGATAACAAGTGTAGGTTTCATCTTTCCCAAATCATGAGATCTTATAAATCATTTTACCTCCTTAGCCGCCATTTTGTTACAGTAAAAATATTTTACTTCCTGTTATTTAAAAAGATGGCTAGAGAAACCTTACATGTTCTAATGCTTCTGGTAATGCTTAAGCTACTATAGTTTAACACTCACAGTAATACTTCAAGTACTACAAAAACCCTATGTCTATTTACAGATGTTACCTATTTATAATAATACCTACATCTTTCACAGCTTTACAGAAAAATATTTCCCCAAGAGTATGGCAAATGTCTCATTTTCAAAATAAAAAAGAAAGCACTGGAAATGTTATTTAAGGCTTAGTGTGACTGTAGCAAGCCTTCAAATGTCAAGAAGGTGGGCAGGCTTCTGTGGAACAAGACGACGGAGGTGGGCTGAGCACAGAAATCACTGGAATAAGGCAGAGCTAAAGAGAAAATCAGACTAAGTAATAAATGAGAACAATGAAGCATATTATTGGAAAGTTAAGGATGTGGAACAAACGACCAGACCTTTGAGGTCTTTGTAATGAAAGGGAACTTCACTCTTCCCCACACTCAGGGAGATGTGGTCTGACCCCGAGTGGCCTTTCTGTTAGGCAGTACATCTGCCCTCAGGCTGACATTTACCTAACACAATGGCAAGCAGCAGAGAATTCAATCGAAGACACTGTGGATTTGATCAGGAAATCCATTTTAAAGGGGCTGTGATACTTGTATGGGGATAAATGTCCTTGGACTGAAGTTGAGAACAAAGATAAACCACATAGGTCTGTGAGACTTTGAGATAAAAAGTTTGCCTAAAACAACAAAACAAAACAAAATTTTAAAACTTTACCTGTTGATGGATGTGTTAATTAGCTTGATTGTGTGGGTATTTCATCATTTACATCAAATCATCACATCACACACACACACACACACACACACACACACACACACACTTACTTGACTTGTTTATTAATGTCAAAGCTTTATCCTATTTTTACATGCCTACCAATACCAATAAGCTAGGTTCAGTAACAAGACAGAAAGTGGTTTTTGTTTTACTTGTATTACAACCTTGTATTTTACTTGCACTACAACACAAAAGGACTTAAAACTCTTCCACAGCTTCCCCTTGCTTAGAGCAACAAATCCAGCCTTCTTGGCCTGGCCTCTAGGGGCCCACTAGGCAGGTCTTGTTGTCCCTCCAATTCCCTCTCCTCTTCCCATCACTTATGACACTCCAGTCCTACTGTCTTTTCAGTTCCTTCCAAATGCCAAGTTTTCCCAATTTCAGTGCTTCTATATATTCTATTATTTCCTTTTCTGGGAATGTTCTATTCTCTACTCTCTTGCTATTTAAAATACTTTTATTATTTTCATAAGAATGTTAAAAAAAAGTTAAATGAGAACCCTTCTCATTTTTCAGGGTTCACCTTAAGGGTTACCTCCCCAGAGGAGCCTGGAATCTAAATCTGGCTCCCTTGTTACAATCTTGCATCAAACTTTTTTATTATGTCTTCACAGCACCATTGAAATTAATATACTTATGTGACTTTCTGCTTACAGGTGGTCAGCTTCACTAGCTGTGTATCCACAAGGATTGAGACCATGACTACATTATTCTCTCCTGATCTCTAGCACAGTACAGACCATACAGGTGCTCAAAAACATCAGTTAACATCACCTGTGTATTTTTTGCCAAACATTCTAACTTGAATCATTAGGAAATGATCAGACAAATCAAGAGTGTATGATCTTTTACAAGATAATTTGCTAAAATGTTTCAAAATACGTAAAAAAGGCAAAAGGGTAGTTTAGATTAAGATAATAAAGAGAAGTGACAACCCAATGCAATGCTGGAATCAATCAAATGCAATCCATTGATCTGGGTTAGAAAAAAACCACCTATAAAGGACTTTACTGTGTAAACAATTGGGGAAAACTGAATTTGAATTGGGTGTAAGCCAATACTGAATCAGTGTGAAATTTCTTGGATGTGACTGTGATATTATGGTCATGTCCTTAGGAGATACATGCTCAAGTATTTAGGAATGAAATATGTCGATGTTTGCTACTGAATTAAAAAAATTTTTTTTAAATTGTGTGTGTGTGTGTGTGTGTGTGTGTGTGTGTGTGTGTGTAAGAGAGGAAAAGAGAAAATGCAGAGGGAGAGACAGAGAAAACAGTGTGGAAAAATATTAACTGGTAAATTAGGTGAAGAGTATATGGGTGTTCACCTTAAGATTTTTTCAATTTTGCTGTGGATCTGAAAAAAAAATATCAGTAAATTGGATGAAAAAAAAATGGCACTAAAGAAACCCAACTCCTTCGCCTTCCTCCTACCCCAATATATAAATCCCAAAACAAATAATAATGAGGTGGCTACTTTAGAGAAGATAAAATGTCCCCAAGGGTCCAACTAAGAATTAAGCCTATCCAAACATCCCAGCAAGAAAAAGAAAATCTACCCTTGTACCAGTTTTCAACACTGTCACTCATTCTCACATGTTTCTCTTCCACGATGACATTAACTTAAGAAAAAGTTTTCCGGATACAGGAGCTAAAACTCATGTCCTAGAGCAGTGATGGCGAACCTTTTGAGCTCGGCGTGTCAGCATTTTGAAAAACCCTAACTTAAATCTGGTGCCGTGTCACAGATAGACATTTTTTGATATTTGCAACCATAGTAAAACAAAGATTTATATTTTTGATATTTATTTTATATATTTAAATGCCATTTAACAAAGAACAATCAACCAAAAAAAGGAGTTCGCGTGTCACCTCTGACACGCGTGTCACAGGTTCGCCATCATTGTCCTAGAGCCTGGCCAAAGCCAATGTAAAATCATGCTCAAGATTAAGGCCAGTATAAGCTGAGGTAGGCCATGTCTAAGTCATAACAGAGACGCATTTACTCACATGGAGAAGCAGAACAGCAGCAAGAAATGACTGGCCCTGGCAATAGCCAATCTCTTCATCATATACAGAATAAGCCTGAAAAAACAACAACAACACAGATGTAAATGAATGTAGTCACTCATGGGCCACAGCTGCCCTATAGGACCTAGAACACAGGAACCTGGGAGATGCTACCCACCCTGCACTATGGCATTTTGATGGTCAATGAATGATGCAGACATTTCTTTCCAATCCCATTTTTTATTTTACAATAAATAAAACTGTCACCACACCACCTTCTGTTGCCAAGGAGCAGAGAAGGTTATGCAAACACCACTTGGGCACTAAAAAAAGGTTGTCATAACTCCTTGTTTTTGCTCATGCTTTTCCCTCTGTCTGAAAATATGCTCTTCCTTCAGACTCCAAACATATTCCATTCCCCCAGAATTCCCTCTCTTCTCTGTGCTTCTATGGTACTTGCTACACATGCATGGTTGTTATGGCCCTTACCTCACTGCATTTTAAACCTTCATCCTCACACAGAGCAGGCACTCACTAAACACTGTTAACGTTATTCATCTTCGTTCTGGGAAAAAGTCTTTTGGCAAAGACACCAAAATACAATTCTCTCTGCAATGCCAGTAATAACTTTTCTGATAAGAGGGACTGCTCTGAAACTGCTTGTGGGTTCCTCTGAAATTCTTATTTTGTATTTTTCTTGGCAGCGGAAGATCACTACCCATCTCTCCAAACATCATCTTTAACAGAATACTGACATCTAACATTCCTTGTGGTTTGCTCTTTGGTTCTTTAGCTGTTTCTCAGTCTTGTCTTTATAATTAATACTTAGAGTCCTCATGTAAGTTGTGGTGGAAAGGGGAATTCCTATAGATTCCAGATGCTATTTCCTGTATGACAAATTTATTTCTAATGAAACTGCTTTTATTGTCCACAAGGTTCCTTTTGTGTCCCAGAAGGCAATTTAGAATGGGGTATGTTTAGAGTTCAGATCACTTAGCAAAATGTTATGCCAATGCTAATTAGATGACAATTAAGTCAACATATACATAAGTTTTATCATTTGACTTTGGTGAAACTCTAGCTTTTAAATATGCATATTATAATCAGGCTTTCATAAATTCAGGTAAAATTCAATATAATAACATATCTCCCATTTGATCAAAGCTTGTCTGATGAGAGGGCCACAGAAAGAAAAACACATACTTTTCCAAAAAACAAGATGTGTACAGGGCTTAGAAATGACCTGTTTATAATACAATGAGGCACCGTTCAACTGTGTAAAAATTAACAAGTGTTTATACCTACGTTGTTAAGACTGTGTTACAAACTAATAGTAATATGTGCAAACACAGCTCAATGTTTGTGAAGGTTACCAATCAACAGTTGATCCTTCAAGAAAGAGCACAGGCTTCAGAGCTAGAGTTGGGCTGAAATCCCAAGCAGCTAATATCCAGGTCAAGATCTTAAACCTATTAATTATATTCTTTATTTATAAGATGAGAATATCATAGTATTTATAACAGAGTTGATGTGTTATTCTCAGTCCTCCCATGTCACATATTCAGCACATGGTTTAATCAATTATGCACTAGGCTGAAAATGTATTGAATTTCTACAGATAGAGAATGGAGAGGAGCATATTTTTCAGGCTCATGAAAAAGCCTGAAGGAATGCCTACACACATGAAAGTACATGATACATTTGGAAAAAGTCTGGAATATAACGTTCATGGAGGCTATAAAAAAGAAGAAAAGGCATTTCATCAATCCAACATTTAATGCCAAGAACTGTGCCAAGTGCTCCACATGTTAACATACATAAGCAATGATCCCTGTTCCTTAAGAACTTCACAGTTCACTTGGGAAGTTTGACAAGTGAATCAACCAGAGTACAGTAAGAAGTTCAATATGGTTGAAACGTAAAGTATTTAGAGAATAAGCCAGGATATATTATAAAATGCCTTTACTGCTAAGTTAAGGAATCCAGGTCCAGGAAATAAACTAAGATCTTCTTTTAAAATTTGATTTCAGAGATGAAGGGAGAGAGATAGAAACATCAATGATGACAGAAAATCATTGACTGGCTGCCTCTTGCACGCCTCACACTGGGGATTGAGCCCGCAATCTGGGCATGTGCCCTGACTGGGAATCAAACTGTGACCTCCTGGTTCACAGGTCAATGCTCAGCCATGCCGGCCGGGCCAAACTAAGAATTTTTTATTTCATTCTGTGGATTATGGAAAGCATTAAAGGCTTCAGTGGAGGCCACTGAAGTGATTCTTCAGTCAACAAAGAGAAGATAATAAACAGGCTAGAATCCAAAGGCATGGAGACTAATGCCAGGTGGCATCTGTAAAAGTGCTGGCACCATATGATAGAGTCCTGTACGAGGGTGTGGACAGAGAGGGAAGTATGACTAACAAGATACATCAATCATATCAAACTTAGGCCAAAGGAAGGAACTGAAAACTAAAAGAGAAGTGATTGTATCTTCAGCAAGACAATAGCATTTGGGGTAAAAGGAAAACTGTTTTTAATTAAAAGAGAACTAAAATATGGATATTGCTGAATCCTGATTCTAACCAAACTATAGACATTTAGGGAAATCTGAATAAGGAGTGGCTATTAAGTGATATTGATGGATAATGACAGGTGCTACTAGATGGATAATGATCTTATTTTTTAGAGATGTACAGTGAAGAATTTAGGATCATGATGGCTGAGATTTGCTTTAAACAACTTCAAAGAAAATGTTAATGAAGCAATTGTAGCAACACGTTGATAAATATTAAATCTAGGTGAAGAGAGATAGACAGTTACACTATCAGCTTTTATGTCTGAAAATTCTCATAAACATTTTCCCCTGGCCAATGTTGTTCAGTTGGTTGGGCATCACCCCATGCACCAAAAGATGGCTGGTTCGATTCCAGTCAGAGCACATGCCCACGTAGGGAACGTGCAGGAGGCAGTTGATAGATGTTGCACTCTCACACTGATGTTTCTCTCTCTCTCTAAAAGTCAATTTAAAAAAAAATTTTTTTTTTTTGCCATAATACAGTTGTCCCTCAGTATCCACAGGGGATTGGTTCTAAGACCCCCGTGGATATCAATCTGCAGATGCTCAAGCCCCTTATATAAAATGATGCAGTATTTGCATGCAATCCCTATTTGCATATAGGCTACAGCAGGTATGCCTCCACATCACTTTATTCTCCTGGATTCAACATAATGCTTGGGGCATGGCAAATTCAAGTTTTGGTTTTTGGAACTTTCTGGGATTTCTTTTCTTCTTGAATATTTTTGATTTGCCATTGGTTGATTCAGCGGATGCGACACCCGTGGATAAATAAAATTCTATTTTTAGTAGATCTGTTTTGATTTACTTGATAGACTTACATGGAGACCAACTGGCAGCTGGAAATTTAGGCCTTGAGCTAATGTAGATTTGGGAACATCTGTGCAGTGGTGACAGCTGAAGCTTTGGGAGTGAAAGGGCTCACCAGGGAGAGAGTATAGAATGCAGCAACCAATGAATGAGCACCTATGTCTCAGGAGGTAGGCCTCTGTTTCAGGAGCAGGCAGACAGAGATGAAATAATGAGGGAGTGAGCCACATTGTGAGGGAAGTGAGAGCACAACCAGGAGGGTGAGAAGTCAAGAGAAGAGAGAGTTGTGCAAAGATCATCATGAGGTAGAAAGCAGAGTGCAACAGGGTTAAAGGCAGTGAACACAGGGTTTCTTTTTCTTTTTTTTTTTAATATATTTTATTGATTTTTTACAGAGAGGAAGGGAGAGGGATAGAGAGTTAGAAACATCGATGAGAGAGAAACATCGATCAGCCGCCTCCTGCACACCCCCCACTGGGGATGTGCCCGCAACCAAGGTACATGCCCTTGACCGGAATCGAACCCGGGACCTTTCAGTCCCCAGGCCGACGCTCTATCCACTGAGCCAAACCGGTTTCGGTGGGTTTCTTTTTCTTTAAATATATTTTTATTGATTTCAGAGAAGAAGGAAGAGGAAGACAGAGATAGAAACATCAATGATGAGAGAGAATCATTGATTGGCTGCCTCCTGCACACCCCACACTGGGGATCAAGCCCACAACCTGGGCATGTGCCCTTGACCAGAATCGAACCTGGGACCCTTTGGTCTGCAGGCTGACGCTCTATCCACCGAGCCACAGGGTTTCTTTATGGGATACTGGATTAACTGCTTAAGTAGGAAGCATAACTGAGAAGGGCTAGAAAAGGATGATCAGAGAAGAGGATTACAACTGAAACCAGAGCTTTGTGCATCCTATGGGGAAATTAAACCCAAGAAACATTTCTCTAAATTCTAACTGCCCATATAGTTTAAAGCACCTAGTTTATCATTGGAGAATCACTCGTTATTGCTGGCCTGTCCTAAAACTAGTTTTTAGTTTCACCTTTTCAATCATAATATGTAAGTTCCTTAAGGACACTTCTCATTCTTTGACTGTATTTCATATGTAGTATATGTTAAATAGGTACCTGATTAGCTTTGGGAGGGGATAGGGAAGATAAGAAGAACAGAGGAAGGCTGAAGAACTCTGGTCCCAAATCCTCCTTTTGGCTCTGAAGTTACCAAAATCTACTAGAAAATGAGTTACTGATATTGAACAGTGTGCCATTTCCTTTGAAGCTCCCAGGTACAGACCTTTTAACAGGCTCATCAGTATTTCCCAGCATTTACTATGCTGCAGTGTTAAAGGTCCACCTTGATAGGCATCGGCACGTCCTACTGTCAGACGTATCCCAGGTGCCAAGTGCATCATTTACACTGTGCATACTGAAAAGGAGCCTGCAATGTTACAGAACTCAACTGATTTCATAAAATCAATTTTCTAAAGTATAAATGTGGAGCCAGGCAACTGTCATTTGAAAGTCCTGATTAAAAGGGTAAAGGAGCCCTATCATTTCATTTCTAATTAATTCCTATTCATCATGGTCTAAAATTGTGTTCTTATCGTTGATTTTACAGTCTTTCTTTTTTTATTCTTGAACATCATATACACATTACACTTTGTAGTTATTTTTTGCATACTATCAAAGAACCAAACTGACAATTCAAAACTGAGTCTTTTTTTGTGTCTGTGACATGAAATACCTTGCATATTTTATATAAGGAATCTTGTCCATCTCCTCCTGTATCCTTAAAGTAGTCATGGGCTGGGAATGTCCGGTTAATATCCCGGGTGATAGCACTGTCCTGAGGAGACTCCTGTGAAAACATAAGGAAAGAGAAGGCTTAGCGGTCTGTCATGTACCTACTTGTTTCGGTTTATACTAGTACAACAAAGTCTTCTCATTTACATGCTTTAAGATGCTTCAGGAACATATATACACATATGCATGCCCAGAGTTACTACATCTTCAGGAACCAACTACTCAAACAAAAGCAAATATTAAGGGGGGGGGGAAAGATTGAAGAAAAGCAACCCGTTTCACTCTATACACCTCATGTATAGTCCATCCCTGCTGCAAGAAAGTGAAGCTGGTGCCTTTCTATTGTAACAGGTAAAATGTTCTATTCAAAACAGACTTCCCATTGGAAAATACCATAGCTAATCTCAAAAGGAGGGAAAGTGCTCCTGTTTAAAAAAACTGGGTACAAGAATTGCTACTTTAATTGATCCTTTGGCATGAAGATCATGTGTCAGGTTCTCAATAGAAAAGAGAAGCTCATGACATGTGTAATACTTTTAACAATAAAGAATTATTTAATAAATAAATAAATAGAAAAGAGAAGCCCCTGAATTGGGTTTATCCTAGGTGCAAGTGGCATAAAAATTTACACAGCAGTATAAGGAATATGAAGCCAGTCCACCAAATGCCAAGGGATTCAAACAGGCTATGGGAAAATATCCCTTGCTTTTGCCAATGGAGAAAAACTGTTTCCTTGTTCGTCATGACACAACTAAAACTGAACAAATGTCAATAATGTCAGCAATCCTTCATAAAATATACCAAGCATCCAGCTATTTCTAATACCTTCCCCTTTTAAATTTTATTTGCTCACATGTTAAAGAACTGGAGAACAGAAGCATGGCCTTCAATTTTAACAATGCACTGTCTTATAGTCAAGACAATAGCCTTGATTCTCCTTAACACATTAAGCGCCCAGTCAGTCACCGCTGACTGACACTATACTTTCCGTCCACAAGACAAAACAGGCTGGGCGCTTAACATGTTAAGGAGCCTACATCATATTCAGGACACCATCCAAGAGCCTGACAACTCCTGTTTCAAGATGAAAAATTAAAGTGATATTCCTCTCTCGTCCAGTAATTTCTCTAGCCTTCCAGCTAGCTATGTTCCCAGGGTCATAAATTCTTTACGATTGTGGGATCTGACTAATTTAAAGCCTATGCTCTTTCTTAACCGGTAAACTATTAAAACCTTCAAAGACATTGCCAAACTGCTTTCCAAGGAGCTTTACTGGCATAGACAACAGTTAAGGCAACTCAGAACTGTGGTGATTCCTGACAAAAGGACAAAATTCAAGGTGAGACCTAAGACTACAGCAGTATCACCTGGTGGCAGCTTCCAGGCTGCAGCACATTGAGAGGGAACAGAAACAGGTTTGGGTGGGGAGTGTCTCGAGCTGAGATAAGAGAGAGCAGAATTTGGGGGAGGGCAAGATAGCTGGACTGTGTAGGTCTTAGAAATACTGAAGATAAAAAGGCGAACAGAGAGGGAGCTGCAGAGCTATCTAAAGGGTCCCTGTGAGTCATGAATCAAAAAACAAAAATGATAAACTGGACTTGATCTAAATTAAAAAGTTTAGTAAAGCCCTATTAGAATAATGCCATTATTAAATTTGAAAAGAATCTGAAAACAAACCACAGTAACATTATGGATGATTCCTTCCTAAGAGGACACAGCGAAGAGTTTTGCAAAAAATCCAAACCCAAGTGCTTGTATAATTAAGGTTTATATAACAACGCAAAGGTCTTTTATTTCTAGGCAGTTACAGAGTTGATACAGGGAATTTGCTGGCACAAAGCATATTGGATAACACTATTCATATGGCCAAACTGCTTAAGTCAACTATATACAGCTTCTCAACCAGACTGTAGTTGGTAAAATGGCTTAACAAACAAGCTTTCACAAATGTCCTAAAGGCAATCATACAGAGACGTAAACTTAAAAGAAGTGGGAATGGCAAAACTACTGTCAGTTGGTATGCCCTGAAAACTATTGAAGTTAAGGTAGAAATAACTTTTTGGATCAGCTGGTTTTATTTTTTGGCTGCTTCATTTTTTTTTTAATATATTTTATTGATTTTTTACAGAGAGGAAGGGAGAGAGATAGAGTTAGAAACATCGATCAGCCGCCTCCTGCACAACCCCCCCTGGGGATGTGCCCACAACCAAGGCACATGCCCTCGACCGGAATCGAACCTGGGACCCTTCAGTCCGCAGGCCTACGCTCTATCCACTGAGCCAAACCGGTTACGGCTGGCTGCTTCATTTAATCTCAAGAAAAACAGCTTTAATCTCCAGAAGAAAACTAAAATGCCATATGATTACTCAGTATTAACATCTTGCAAACTTTTTCTATTAAAAGTCAGATAGCAAATATTTTTGGCTTTGTGTTGCAGTTACTCAACTCTCCCATTTGTAGAGCTATACTAGCTATCAATAATATTTAAATAAACATTTCTATATTCTAATACAACTTTATTTACAAAAACAAGAAGCATGCTAAATTGGCCCCCAGACCACACTGTGCCAATCCCTGCTTTAAATAATTTATTATGGGCAACATGACTGGAAAGATTTTTTGTAATGATTTTAAATACACTGACATGCTACTTCTGATTAATTTCATGCATGCTTTATCTGAAGAAATTCTGCAATAAGCTGCAATAACTTGAAATGTATATTCCTTTGAATACATGGTTTTCATGTAATAAAATTTTTTTTAAATGTCTGCTCCAATTTACAAAAGTCAATTCTCAAAGTACTCTATGTATTTCTGTATCGCCTGTGTTGAAAAGGTTTAAAGAAAACCCTGTAATTATAGTGATCTATTGTCCCCTACATTTCAAGGAGCAATATAAACAGTATATATAGTTCAGAAATTATAAACACACACACTGCAACATATTAGACTGGCTAAAGTAAACAGACAATACCAAGTGTTGGTGAGGATATGAAATCTCAATTGTTGCTGAGGGAGGTGTAAAATAATACAATTTGGTGAATTACAGGGCAGTAAACACACATCTACCGACACCCAGCAATTCCACTCCTACCCAGAAGAAGCAAAAACACACATCCAATAGAAACAACCTATGTACAAAAATGTTCAGCATAACCTTATTTGTAATAGCTAAAAATTAAAAGCCCCAAATGTCCCCCATAGAGAAAGAGATAAATAATGGTATATTCATGTATGGAATAATACATATGTTGCTGAAGAGAATTTCATTAAAAACTGTATTCTAGCCCTAACCGGTTTGGCTCAGTAGATGGAGCGTCAGCCTGCGGACTGAAGGGTCCCGAGTTCGATTCCGGTCAAGGGCATGTACCTTGGTTGCGGGCATATCCCCAGTGGGGGGTGTGCAGGAGGCAGCTGATCGATGTTTCTCCCTCATCGATGTTTCTAACTCTCTATCCCTCTCCCTTCTTCTCTGTAAAAAACCAATAAAATATATATTTTTTAAAAAACTGTATTCTAGAATATCAGCACTTCTAAAATTTATTCACTAAACAAATAGTAAGAATGAACACCTCACACTAAAATCCAAATCTTTTGTATTTTGCCTTCCCATACTCCTGCACAATTGGGACTACTCACTGTTCCCCAAACATAACCCCAAATTAATGACATACTTTATTGTATTTTTAAAAAGAAAAATCTAACTTTTTGTTTTCTTAGTATAACAAAACCTTTTTGCTTTCTTATTTTAATAAAAAAAATTTTGCTTCCCTGTAATAATAATACTAGGGGAAAATAAGAAAAAAGAAATAACTGCACAACTCAGAAATAACTAACTTATGTTAGGTAGGTATATGCCTAACTTTTTACAGTTAATTTTTATAAGTTTACGCTGCTTTGAAAATTTATTTTTACTAACTGCAAAAGATGTGAGCATCTTTTCATGTTACTTGACAGTTATCCTACTCTCGCATTTTTAACACACAGTAACTTGTCACATGGCTATGCCACAATTTACTAGGCCAAATATCCAACTCTGGAATATTCAGGCTATATATACCACTTCTTTAGTAGAGCCGTGATTCTTAACGAAAAGAAAATGGTTTCCACAGTCACTCTATTCCCCCAAAGATCTGGCATGACCCCTGTGTTTTGGATTTTGAGTTATTCTGCCCATTTGTCCTCTAGAACAGTTATATCAATTCAGACATCACGGTGGTAGGACTCTTACAGCAGATATCCTGCTGATTTGGAACAGTCACTGATATACTTGTCTTGCCCTCCTTCTAGTCTACATATAACTAAGAATAGTATTTAAAGTTGCAAAGAACTGCATATAAAGTTTATTGACTCCATCCCTTTAGAATTCCAATGCTGAACCCACATGCTGGCTGATAAGAAAGGCACTATCGTACATATATTTTCTTGCTTTGTCAGTTAAGAGGGCTTAGAAACAATAACACCCAGTAGAAATGGGTTTCAGAATCTTGGTTTCTAATTTACCAATACAAGGAAACAGGGCTTCTTAGAGAAATGGTTGATTCTAGGACTGGGGTAGGAAATATACAAGATGAACTGGAACTTACAGAAGTACCAGCGAGTAGGGAAATGCTCTCTGGATGACTATTTTTATACCAAGTCCCCCAACACAAAGAACACAAATGTACAACAACAGGAGTATGTCAGAGGGACACAAGAGCCAATTAGAAGAGTTCCCAATGGCCAAAGCTGGGAAACTTGAGCAATAAAATAAATGACGTAGCACTGGATTATAATCTAAAGTATAAAATAAATACCTAGCATAGTAAACTCCTTAAGAGTACAGTGTGGAAAGGGGGGAAAGAGCAACCTAACAATGGAGAAATCTGGCAAACATGACCTCAGTCAAGGAATTAAGGTCATCAACAGTGATAAGTCATGCTGGAAGGACATGACCCTTGATATGAGGTAATGAAAACGATACTTTTATTTGTGCGCTCTTCTTCAAAACTTATAAACCTCATGAGAAAAATTAGGCAAACTCTAGTTGAAGGGCACGCTATAAAATACCTGGCCAGTATTCTTAAAAACTGTCAAAGTCATCAAAAACAAGGAAAGTCTAACAGATGTTACAGTCAAAAGGAGACATGAGGACTAAATATAATGCAGTATCCTGGATGAAATCTGAAACAGAAAAAGGTCATTAGGTAACAACTAAGGAAATTTAAATAAAGTACCGACTTTAGTTAATAATAATGTATCGCACTGGCTGGTAGCTTAGTGGCTAGAGTGGCAGCCTGTGCACAGAAGGGTCTTGGGTTTGATTCCTTGTCAAGGGCTGTCAAGGCACATGCAGGAGGCAACCAATCAATATTTCGCTCTCACATCAATATCTGTCTGTCTGTATATCTCTCTCCCTTCTCTCTCCCATCCCTCCCTTCCACTCTCTCTGAAAAAAAAAAAACAAAAAAACAGTGGAAAAAAATATTCTCAGGTGAGAATTAACAACAAAAAAATGCATCAATACAATCATTAATTGCAACAAATGTACCATATCAATGTAAGATGTTAATAATAGGGGAAGCAGTGCAAGGTATATGGAAACACTGTACTATTTTCACAATATTTCTGTAAATATAAAATGGTTCTTTAAAAAAAAAATTAAGTTTATTAAAAGAGAAAAAGCCCTGGCCAGGTAGCTCAGTTAATTAGAGCATCGTCCTGATACACCAAGGTTGTGGGTTTGATCTCCGGTAAGGGCACATACAAGAAGCAACCAATGAGTGCATAAATAAGTGGAGCAACAAATCGATGCCTCTCGCTCTCCCTAAAATCAATAATTTTTTTAAAAGCTGTATTAAAAGAAAGAGCGACAGGTATCACCTCCTTATTATACAAAATGGAGAATCAGGCTTAGTGAGGGTAAGCCCCTTATTTGTACTTATTAGGCAATCAATAAAATGCTGAACTAAATTTGTGGAAGAAAATCGGTGAAATGAACACTGGGAGTAAGTTCAACAGAAATCAAAAGTAAGCTCTGTTATTGTGAGTGATTTCTAGAGATTTCTTTCTTGGCCCCAATTCTTATGCTCTTATAGTGTATATGATAAAGCAATGGTGAGGCTTTGTTACTTTTAAAATTTTTAAGGCTCTTCTAAAATAATTTGCGCAGAGAAAAATCTAAGGAAATGATGTTTGTGTCGTTTTCTTCTCCCTGTGTTGGTTTTGAAAGTCGTCCATTAGTTCCAACAGTGGTACCACATTCTGTAATTTTTCTGGATGACTATTTTTATACCTTACTGTGAGAATTGGCCCACTGGGTAACTTCTCAGGATTAACAGGGTAATGGGAACAAGAGGAAACCCTTTGAATACACACCCTTTGTAAACTCAAGTTAAAAAATAGAAAGCTAAGAATGGCAGGAAGAAAAAGAAAGTACCCAAACAAAGAAAATGTAATGGAAGGTTGCCATGAGAAATAACCAGCATAGGAAAGATTATTATTTCCATAGTAGCTTAATGCCTAAAGAAAAAATTAGATCTTAAGGCTAGTCCAGAATGTTATACATGCTTTGTTAAAAACCATCATGTAATACTTAAGAAAACAATAAAACAGAAACACCAAAACCCCCACTCAACTCCATTAAACAGTACCCTATCTTTACAATATGCTTCACAGAAATAAAATAATCTTTTGGTTACATTTTGCTCTTAAAAAGTCAGCTACAACTTGTCAGAAATAATTTTGACAAATTCACTTTGACAGAAATAATTAAGCAACGATAACAAGAGCTAAGACAGATCTGTAGTCACTATTCTAATTAAGCACCTTACATACAGATGAATCACATAGATATATCTATTATAACAACCCTCTGAGGTGGGTTCTGTTATTTCTCCCATTTCACAACTGAAGAAAGAAGTTAAATCACTTGGCTAGAGAGTGAGGAGCTGGTATTAGAACCCAACTGTTTTTGCTTTTTTTCTAGTCCACATTCTTAACCCAAAAAAATATATTGTGAAAGTGAAGGAATTCTCTTCTCAGTAGTCAGTGGCACTTATAATTCTCAATACATAAAAAAATGTTTTGGTTTTCTAGACTCTTAAAACGAAAATCGACATGACACAGACTTGGAAAATGTGCCTTTTCTTTTTACTTGTATAAAAGTGCTTCATTGGATGAAGGCTGTTCACTGTTTATGAAAAAGCAGAAATCACTAAGGTCCTAATGACATGTAGACCACAATATCTTGGTCTCTCAAAGAACCACCTTCACAAAATTGTGCTATTGGCATGTTCTGAGAATCTGTTTTAAAAATAAAACAAAAAAACCACACAAATGCTATTGAAACCTTGTATTACATAGTGAGACAGGTGACGACACCTACCACATTACTCAGTGTCCCTATCAGAAATTCTGTCACTCCTACAGAAATATGGCTACTCCCCCCCCCCTCCCCACCGCCCCGCCCATGGAATTAAATGTCCATTTTTCTTTTGGCCTACAGAAAGCTCAGGACCAAGTTCACAGTCCAACTTTAAGCAATACAGGATTTCATGGCTTGTCTGTCTGTGTATTATCTTCCTGTTCTACATCTATTTTCCAAATCTCTTCCTTATTTAAATTTTCCTATTTTATTGAATTATAGGTATTCTAATAAAGTACCTCCATACCTTAAAAATACGAGGTACAGTGTATTTATATAAAAAGCCCTTCAAGCCGAGGCCGGGTTTGGCTCAGTGGATAGAGCGTCGGCCTGCGGACTGAGGGGTCCCGGGTTCGATTCCGGTCAAGGGCATGTGCCTGGGGTTGCGGGCACATCCCCGGTGGGGGATGTGCAGGAGG
>NW_005871221.1:2504921-2689134 GCF_000147115.1 Myotis lucifugus
TTTCCCCCTCAATAAACCAATCAAGACTAGATGGAAACGCATTTCACTAAGTGAGGACGTCGATCATTCGGTTTCTCTCTGCTCTATTCTTCAGATGATCTTTCCTGACCTCCGAGCCTGCTTTTCAAGGCGGGACCCCATTGACATTAGCGAAGTGATGTACCTTCTCTGTCCCGGACCTCGCCAGGTAGATGGCGCTTCTCTGGCAGCCGCGATCCTCACAGCCCGGGAGCAAGTGGTCCATGTGCCCGTCTCCATCTGCGAAAGAAGCGCCCAGTCCACCAGCAGCCCCTACACGTGTGCTCCCGGAGCAGGGCACGCTCCTGCCCGCCCCCCGGGCACACCGGGCAAGCTGGCGGAACTGGCTCCCTGTTTTAACTGCTCACCTTTCTGGGCTAAATATTTACCCAAAGTGGGAAAAAAGGCCCCATTTCAGGGTCTAATGTTAAAATCGCCCATTTAAAAAAATGGGGCTTTATGCCGAAACCGGGTTTGGCTTAGTGGATGGAGCGTCGGCCTGCGGACTGAAGGGTCCCGGGTTCGATTCCGGTCAAGGGCATGTGCTGGGTTGCGGGCACATCCCCAGTGGGGGATGTGCAGGAGGCGGCTGATCGATGTTCTCTCTCATCGATGTTTCTGACTCTCTAATAAAGTACCTCCATACCTTAAAAATACGAGGTACAGTGTATTTATATAAAAAGCCCTTCAAGTCCATTTCATAGTTTAATCAACAAGAATTCTATAAATAAATATATCTGATTGATGGGCTGGGCAAGTCATCTTTATCTTAAACTCAGATTTTAAGAACATAAAACACATGTACCTATGCACACATATTGATACTTGTCCCTGTGTGACCAGCACCACTGCTCCTTAAATCAGCATCCTTTCAGCCTGCAGTGCTGCTCTTCCCCACCAGTGCAACAACAGGGATTTTATTTTAGTGGGGACTGGTTTGGTTAGATATTGCTTTGTATCTATCTTTGTATCTATCCTTTGTATTTATCTTGGGGATTTGCTCTTAGAGGCAAAAATAATTCCAGTAAAAATGTCATTGAATAACACTTAATAAAAGATTTAAAAAGCTGAACCAAAAAGAGACAAGAAATTGATCTTTAACTTATATAAAAGCAAATAAAACATTGTGTTGGTATTCAATAATTAATACTTTAAAACTTCCATTTCCAACACATTACACAGAGAGCAAACTGGAACTAGATTTCCACAAACATGGAAGTAACTGAAGGCATCTCAGAATCTGGCCACAACTATGTGACGACTGGAGTTGGACTTCTGACAAAGAAAGGAGAAGGCAGTATTTGGGTGCTCTACCGAGATCACACAATATAATGAACAGAACTCTAACTCTGGGATCAGGAAATTCCGTTTCTGAATACAACCCCCCCACCCCCTTTAATTGTGTGGCCTTGGACAAGTCTCTTAACTAGTCTGAGCCTTAATATCCTTCTCTGTAAAATCTAAGCTATGGTTCCTTCCTTACAGCGTTTATGAGAAACAAATGAGATACTGCATGGAAAGCAGGTATCATGAGGTCCTGTACATCAGTGGTGGCTCTATCCCATCATACTTGACATTTATGATGTTGGCATATTTTCAACCTTAGGAGGGAAGCCAAGGAACAAAATGTGTTTGGCAGATTTTCCCATGTTTGGGACTTAGTGCCCCGTCGGGTATCTGCAATTCTAGATAGCATGCAATTCAGAAATCCATTGTATTTTACCAACATCATAATTTATCTTATCCAAATGCAATTATAAAGATAAGTCAGGCAACAGAAAAATTGATACAAAATGTAAATGGTTCAATAAGTGGCTTTTTAACCTATGAGCTGGGCTAAACAAAACACTGTAGAGCTCAGTATAAAGTACTTTTGTTGATTATCTTTTTCAAAAAAATCATTTCTCAGAGAAAAAAAATCCTTTTGAGTTTCTCTATTATCACTGCCTCATTTAGTAAAGAGCTCTTCCATTTCAAGACAATCAAATAACTATACCAACCCCCACTGGTAATAATCCTATTTACTCTCCTTTTCTTCCAATAGAGAAAACAATGTATCCCAAGCATGACAACTATGTAATCAATGAACTGCCAAAGAGTCTTTATTATAGACAACTGACCCAGAAAACAGGCTCCAGAAAAGTTTGCCAAATTAGTGCCTCTAACTTTAATACATAGTTAAGCACTATATCAGCTGAGTAGTTATAACTTATATTAAATCTATATCATACAAATGTAATAAAAAATTAGATGACTTCTTCAGGAAAAAAATAGCTCTTTAATAAAATAATGTACTGCTATCACATTGTTTCAATCCAAATATGGCATGATAGTGCCATTCTAAAAATAAATCTAAGTCCCATGTGATATGCAGCCTTTTAGCTATGTTCATTTCCTTTTAGGGCTCAAGTTTCCCACAGGAAATTATTCAATGTTTGGCAAAACTGTCCCAAATCATCTATAGATACTGATTTGGGACAGTGCTAACTGCACTATCAACCTTTTTCCTGCTTTGCTATTGTTGAATCGCCTACACAATAATCCACAAAGGAGAGGCCAAGGAGCAGGAAATACTCAAAAGCTATTGCCTGATAAAAGTGATACAGAAAGTGTCATTTTGAGTTAAAAAGTGGCAGGGGAGGTGACTTATGAGTCAGCTAAATTAGAAGCCACAAAATTATTACATACAAAGTCATATCCTAAACAAATGTTTCTTATAACTGTGATGACTTTCAAATACTTATTTAAATTGTATTTTTATATTATTGAGCAAAACTGTATATCAAATGCCCTCTCAGTACAGCTTAATACAGATTGATTTGCTCAAAAATTTTGTAAAGCATTAATGTGCTAAAAATAAAATCCTCTCAAAATCACTCACTCATAATATACCACACACACAATCAAGACCCACATTCCTTAAGCAATATTTTTATATAACCAAATCAAATTATGATTTTTAAGAAAATGTTTTAGAATGCTAAAGATACTCAGTTTTATTTTTAAATTTTTTTTCTGAAAATAAGTCAGATAAAAGTGTACTTGCTAAGTAAAAAAATATATAGCAGCTATAAATGGCTAGAGATATTAAAATATGACTTTAAAACTATAGAGGCCCGGCCGGTGTGGCTCAGTGGTTGAGCATTGACGTATGAACCAGAAGGTCACGGTTCAATTCCTGGTCAGGGCACATGCTTGAGTTGTGGGATTGACCCCCAGTGCCGGGTGTGCAGGAGGCAGTCAATCAATGATTCTCTCTCATCATTGATGTTTCTATCTCTCTTTCCCTCTCCCTTCCTCTCTGAAATCAATACAAAAATATTAAAAAAAAAAACCCACACAACTTTATAGAGTTCCTTGCTCATGTAACAGTTAACAAAACATTAAAATGAGAACCTGTGTTTGAATATTGGTCACAAACATCTTTAGCAGTGTATTATTGAACTGAATTTAATATTCTATAAGAGGTCTGGGTTCATATATGTATTCACAGACTACAGGTATATGTTCTGGGTTTCAACCTTTATTTCCATTACATATTTTTATATAGCTTTCAGGCAAAAGTTATGTTTCCTTGAACCCCAATATCATGTTTGAGATTTAATTTTTCTACTAAAGAACTAATCTTAGACAATGATCAAGAAACGAATATTTAAAAGCTATTATTTCATCATTAATGTATCAAGCTATAATTACTTAGATGTTTCTATTAATCTAAAAACTTAAAAAATTATCAGCAACTAAGTATAATACCAACCAAATTCTCTTATAATCCCTTAGTAAAAGTCCTCCTGGTATTCAATTATTTTTACGTTTTTCTACTTAAAATTCTAGACAACGAGCAACTTTAAAAGTTACAAGCAGTTATCTTTTATTTAAGCAAAAACTTCACCCTGTAATCTCACCAGCAGTACAAATACTACAAACACCAATGAAGCCGTTCCAGAACCACCCATTCATATTTACTTCCCCTAGCAACATTTCTGAGGTGGTTGCTAGTGATCAAGAGAATTTTCTAACTAAGATTTTGCAAAACTTAATTTATTTGACTCAAAGTACCAATGAAAGATTACTTTTATTTATTTTATTTAATACACACCCAAATCTAAACAATTTTCTTTTTTTCCAATCCTGCTGGAAACTCCCATTTTCTAAGCACTTGACAATGTTGAAGAGTCCTTTGGACCTATTTTGGTGCCATGACTGAGTCTAAGGGAGGTATAAGAGCTGGGTTCTAGTCCCAGTTCTGTGACTAATGAACTCTGTCACTATTCTGGGTTTCTCTTTCCCCATCTGTGAAAGGGGAGCCTAGATTATGACCTTTAAGGGATCTTCCAGGTCTGTTACTTTGGGATTCTATATTTATGTCATTCATGTACTCAAAACCCTTTAATCCATCTCCAATTCCTAATTAGAATCAAATCCCTTAGCATTTATTCCAGACCAGGTAGGCCCAATTTAGCTTTTGACCATACTCTCCATTATAACCTCAACTTGAAACCTCTGGTTCATCCAGACTGCCCTATTCACTAAGAAGAGAGCAGCATAGTTAACATGGACGGAATGTTCACTGAGGGCCAAGCACTGTGCTAATAAGAGTTTTACTATTAATGTAACACGCATCTAATCTTGAATCGACTCCTGTTATGATGGTGCCATCTGCACTTAAAGATGAATATCCTTCTGAAGTTCAGGAATTTTGAGATTACCTAATAAATAGCCAGAAGTAGGATCAAATTTTGCTTTAACTTTATTTCCAGTGCTATGTAGGGTATAATACACATAATCAGTATGATGATGTTAACAATACATGGTGTTACCATAATCTAAGTAGAAATGGTTTCAATCCTTACATCTATCATGTCATGAAGGAGAAAAACTTTTAAAAATGAAAAAGTCTTTTGAGTCAGATTCTACTCCCCAAGAGTCGATGAAGACAGAGACCCACAAATGCTTTTGTTGTTGTTGTTTAGCTATAAATAAATGGCTTTGGCAGTGGGGATTTCCCAAGTCTTTCCGGAATAAATTTCAGAAATAAATCATGCTGTTCAATGCTGTAACTTTTGCTTTCTCCCCCAAATATTGTCTTACTAATTCAATTCAACAAGTGTTTGTTGAAAGCTAATAAACAGAATTTAAAGTTTTACTTTGAAAAGACTTTATTTCTGTATTTTGTTCAAACCAATACAATCTTTTGGTAACAAACTAATAAATAAGTCTTTTAAGTGACTACAGTCATGTTAACTTAACATAAAGATGTGCTTTTTACTTTGCAAAGAGCTTTCTCATGTTATATACTGGTACTTTTTGATAATTATAAGTCACTTTATTAGAATCTTTTGTCTATTGATCCTTTGGGTTTCTTTAGTTCTGTCCAACTGGATAATTTATGCCAATCTCATTCAAGCAGTAGGGGCAGATAAGACTATAGAGTCCTACTCACCCAAAGCTTAGCCATCTCATATACTGCTTTCTAAGGAAATCAATCTAACACATATTGCCTTATCTACAAATACTACACAGTACTTTGTATACCTGTCTTCTATTGGTAAAAAAAAAACAAGTTTAAAAATCTAAAAAGATCCAAACATATACCTATGAGGCATAGTGACATAGTAAATTAGGAATCAAAAAGGTCTTATAACCTATATTTTTTCTTTCCTTCCGTATTCTATGTATCAAAAAGGTCTAACAGCCCAATTCTTCCCCTACAAACCTGACAGGATTGTAAATTCCTCCCAATTATTACTTCCTAAAGATATAACTCCTAATGCCCCTTCCTTCTGCCTGTTCCCATTTGGATTAGTTGCTTTCTAGGTCTGCAGCACATGTGACTACCTAGGGCTTTCCTTCCCTATAACCGTGGGAATTTCTTCACCTCTCTCCTATGTTGGAGTCCTTGTATCCTGGGTTCTGTATCTTCCTCTTTCTTGATTTCATCTCTCATTCTGGGGAAATATATCCTTCAGTAACTTTCTGAGAAAGTATATAAAACAGGTAAATATTTTCAGACCCTGTATATCTCAAAATGGATTTACTTTACTCTTCACACTTGAATGAAAAGTTTGACTGGACATAAAATTCTAAGTTAAAAATCACTGTGCAAAATTTTGAAGTTATTACTCATTATCTTCTTGCTTTTTTAAGGTGGAAAGTCTAAGGCTATTCAGATCCCTGTAACTAAATTATGATTCCACCCTCCCACCCCTACTCCAGACCAAGAAGCTTTTAGGATTTTTCTTTATTCCTAGTGTTCTTAAATTTTATAATCATTTGCCATCAAAGTCTTTTTATTATATTAAGCTGGTCCTTTTCATTATGAAAACTCATATCCTTCAGTTCTGGAAATTTTTCTTCTAATATTTCTTTGAGAATTTCCTTCTTTATTCTGTTTCTAAAATCATGCTAGGTAGATATTGAGCTTCCTTGATTGAACTTCTAATTTGTCTTGCTTTCTGTCTACTTTATTGTCTTTTGTTTCACTATCTGGCCTACTTCAATTTTATCTTCCAACTTGTCTAATTTTTTAGTAGTCTGATTACACTTTAAATCTCAAGAGCTCTTTCTCATTATCTTTGTATTTTGGGGGGTTTTTTGTTTGTTTTTGTGTGTTTTGGTTTTTTTTTTATTGCATCCTACTCTCTTTTAATGGATCCAAAATCTCTGGAAATGTTAAACTTGATAATTTTTGAAGTTTTCGCCGGTGACTTGCATTGTTTTCTTTCCTCTGATTTCTTTTGTTCTGGGCTCTGTGTTTTATGTGAAAAGATTTTCTCAAAAGACCAGTGATCTCTGGCTGACTGCTAATATTAAAAGTAAAGGACTAAAAAACAAACTAGTAACAGTAACCCAGATTTTCTGATTATCAGTTCAAAGTTCAGTTTAAGCATATTATGATACCATTGTCTCCCAAATTTTGAAGACAAGCCAAATTACTTATTTACAGCCATAGAAAAATTGTATAGACTATTCCCAGAGTCTGCAAAATATACTAATATGTATATTTAATATATAATATTTAGTATTTCTTAAACCTAACATGGAAAAATCAATACATAGACTAATTAATGAAGACTTTTAACAACTCTCATCATGCCACAATTCTCCATCCTTAAACTTCCCCAAATCTGCTCATATAACAGTAAGTTTTGGTTTGCCAATAATTTATTTAACAAATCTTTAATGATACAAAAACACATAGTCAGTGAAATTAAAACATTTCCTACAAAACCACTGTGCAGATTTTAAAATCAAACCTAAAAAACTTCAAAAACTCTCAGAAACCACTCTTGTTATCTGAGAGCCTGCAACCTTGTTGCTTTATTTTCAAGTTCAGAGAGGTGGACAATGCATTTATAGCACAAAAATTCAAGTTTTTCCAATCCTTAAAACAGAGAACACTATTCAAGTAAAAAGGAAAAGCCATTGTAAAATTACAGGCTCAAAATGGAATTTATCCCACGATAAAGCCTAAAGAAAACCCTTTCCAAAATGGAATTTAGGGTGATTCAACAGGTCCATGAAAAATTTAAATATCTATTCTGGTGTAAGGTAGTTCTTTTATTAAAGTGGAGCATTTGTCTTTTTGTAATTGCTTTTCTGCTCTAAGGGGTAAAAAATACACCTTCACTGAAATAAATCACTATATAAAAACCACACAACTAATTTACAAATACAACAATTAGTATGATCTTATTTTAAAATGTGTTATGAAATAATTTTGACACAATCACCAAAAGCTCATGCTGCCTCATATATCAGTCATATACCATATAAAGTTAAACGTGCTGTATTGCCAAAGCCCAAGGTAATTGGAGTCTAAAAATATACTTTTTTCTCATTCTGAACTAGTCAGATTGGTATTTAACCCAAACATCATCGAATGTTGCATTAAAAATGGCAGAAAAACAAGATTACTTAAATACAAACTCTCCAAATGTATCCCATAGAAACTGCCCCCTGCCACAGAAGACTGAATCCAAGCATATCCCCCTTTCACCAACATACACACATACACACACGAAAATAAAAATAAAACAGCCACACAGACAATAAATGTGAAAATAGAACTGATACCTGGAAGAAACTATAGAATTCATACAGACAGTCCAATGAAGACAAGATAAACTAAAAAAACATCTGACATTAAGTATCATTGGCAAGGGTAGATTAGGAGCTTTATTTTTCTTTAAATTACTCAATCTACTTAGTTTCTACTTCAGTTTTAGACTAAGACACTGATAAAGTTTCTAATGTGAAAAAAACAATACCTCTATGACATCTAAATTTGGTATTAGAACAAAAATGTAAAAATCTATTAACAAAGACTCTTATTAAAAGAGTTCTTTCCAGTCACTAAAAACCAACTTGATTAGCCATTTCCAGAAAGTTAAGCAGAAATTTTATTTTTTTTCCATTCTCACAAGATGGAACCCTATTGAAGGGAAAGATTAAAAGGACTCTCAGCCCACCAAAAAGTAAAATCTACTCAGAGTCTTTAAAATTCCCATATTTGCTTAACGAAAAATTCTCAAGCTAACTCTGCAAATTTGAACAGATTAAATTCTCCAGCATACATGAAAAAAATTTTTTAGAACTGTGCTACTTAAAGAAGAATGTGCACAACTGCTTTTTTGGAATTCAAAAGAAAAGGTTTTCCACTTGACCTGGCAATTTAAAGACTTTGCTAATTTAACCTGCAATTTCAATATGAATTCTAAATTTTGAAACAACTTAGAATCAAATTTTCCAATATACAATATAAAGAGCAAGCAAGTTTTAGGGAAGTACTCAGAATCTTAAGTTTAAATTTTATATATTATTTAATCACTAAAATAATTTAAATAGAACACATTTAAGTTAAAATTAAATCAATATCTAAAACCTAAAATCATAAAGCTGCCCTTTATTTTAAAAGGGGTAGGAACTTTCCTCATATTATGATGGAAAACCAAAGCATTATCTGCCTATATTATAAATATCTATGTCCTTTTTTAGATTCAAAAATCTACTTTCACTTATGTACCTTGGGTTTCTTCCATCTTCCATCTCACTAAACATCACTATAGCATTCAGATTACAACTTCTAGCCAAAGTCAAAGATCACATAAGTTCCCTGAAGGCTTCCAAAACATTAAAATCAGCAGATAAGTCAAGGAATACTCATTTCTGGAGCTGCTGGGAAACCCTTCTCTCCTTTCAGAAAATAAACCTCTTGCTATAAAGATAATCATCTAAGAACAAAACATCACTACTACATACAAATACATAGCATTCTCAATTAATAATTCTATACAATAATAAAATCCTACAGATTTGGCTAGTACTTTGGCTTAAAAAGAAAAGAAAAAGACTATTAAGAAAGTAACTGTATCCAAAGGATTACAGCAGTAAAAGAGACATAGACAATCAGAATTTCTCCTCTTATGCAAATGTGGCCTCCTTAACACTAACTAAAAGAATGCTTTAAAAAAGAATTAGTTGCTACTTTAGTAGTTGATTCCATTTAACCACAAAGAGAACATCTCAATTAATCCTCTTCTATTTTAAAAATGAACTAGTTAAATGTACATTTTACTGTAAAAGTGAAATCTAACTCAATTCAAATATTCTCAATACACATATACACAAAGGCATGTGCAAAAATACTGTAATCACTTTCAATGCACACATTTCTTTAGATCTCTCTTAAACATGACACAAAAAGTAGCTCAGTTCTTCATAAATTGTCTAGTATTTGACTGCACTTTTGCATCACTTTCATTGCAAAATTCTAAAATTAGTAGTTAGGTGTCCACATTATTCACTGTATTGAGAATTCTCTCAAGAGAATAAGACATAAAACATTTGGATATCTAAATGACAGTGCTGAAACTTGCAGTGTTATACGTAGGCATACATAAACAAAATTTTAAAACCCTGTTAATTCATCACCGTATTCTAATATTTGCTGTTAAAAGAAATCAATTGCATATGAAGCCCAAACAACTGGAATGAACCCAGAAGAGCCACAAGAAAATGATGGTATTTTAAAATGGTGACGCTTTTCACACCCATGTTTAGTCATGCCAGCCGGAGAGGTGTGAGATATGACTTTATTCATTTTAAATCTGAGAATTTCAGTCATTTCCATGGCATTACAAAAATTGGAACCAAGAGCAATTTATCTTCATGGTCCTGATTCTTCTGATTTAAAAGCACTTTTAAAGAAAAATCATTTCTGCAAACTTAGGTTTTTTTGGATGGATTGTTTCCCATTGCTCAGAGTCAAATTATTTTGTCCCAGATTTTCTAGTGAACAAGGGATACAAAGATAGAAAAAGGGACCCCCCTTTGCCCCCTCCCCACACACACATACAATGACCCAATATCTGAACCTCTTTAGACATGGCATCCATTAAGAGGGCCTTTGCTCCTAACTGTGTAAGGGTCCTTAGCTATGACCTGACTTGCACAAGAAGTACACATGGCCCCGGAGAGGCGCTTTAGTCCCCTTTGGAAGACACTGTTGGAGAGACTATAAATGACACAGTTGCAGAAACTGTTACTAATGGCAAGCCAGGTGGTCAAGAAGGATGCGAAGCGGTTGCTGTGGCCAGTGGAGCTCTCCAACAAGAAGTAGACGATGTATGGCAACCAGAGGATGTAAAACACACTAGTAATCCGGAACAGAACCATGGCATAGCGCTTGTCCGGACAGGCCTGCATCTCCCCAGTCTCCCCACTCTGGCTGCTGAAGCGAGCTTGCCTTTCGCTGATTTCCTTTGTGTGCTGTTGGCAGATGCGGAAAATGTTGAAATAAGTGAAGCACACAATGAGGGCTGCTGGGGCATATAACATCATCACGATGAACAGGGTGAAGTAGGGGTCGGTGCGCCAGGACTCTGCACACCACTGAAACACATCTCCATGATATCCAGGTTTGCCCCAGTGGAAAAAGGAAGGCAGAAAGACCAGGATGGAATATAACCAAATCAGGAAAATACACAGGCGTAGTCTCCAGGGTGTAACCAGGGTGTTATAGGTTAAAGGTTTAGTGATGGCAATATATCTATCGATGCTGATACAGGCCAGAGAGGTCATGGAGACACTCTTCAGAACTGATACTATAAAACCAAACACCTGGCAAGTCAAGGACTCCTCTACTGGAAGCGGGTAGTGGAGGAGTGATAAAGAAGGAACCAGGCAGCTCACTCCAACCAACAGGTCAGCATATGCCATAGTCTGGATAAAATAACTTGTAGTGTGGTGGTTCAACAAAGGAGCACAGTGAAATACAAAAATCACAATGATGTTGCCAGAAATAATCAATACAGTTAGAAACACAATAATCAACACTTCCAAAAGGCAAAAATCGACAGTTTCCAAATAGCCAAATGCCAAGAGACAAAAAGGGTGGTTGCTCTGATTACCATCCAAGGTGGAGTTCATCTTGAGCTCAGGAGTAATCTCTCACTTCATGCTGCCGCTTGGCCGCTGCCAACAGTTCAAAGGAGCAGCTGCTGTCATTGCGGTCAGCTCTGTGTGTTTGTAATAATGCCCAAGGAGCCTCAGTCCCCAGGCTCACGATGGTGCTGCTCTGATGCATTGCCTGCAGTACAATCCCCCTTTAAATCCTTGGAATAGGGAGAGCCAGCAGCCGTCGTCTGGCCAGTCCCAGACGCGGCCATAGTATCAGGTTTACCATACACATAGTGCCAGGGGAGTAAAGCAAATTCTGGGTACAATGTCTTCAGGCCAATGAGGGTAGGGAGTAGGGGCAGAAGAGAAGGGAAGAAAATTAGGAGCTTCAGCAGGAGTTGTAATGAGTCTCCTCTGAACAGCTGATAGAAGAAAAGGAGAGAGCATTTTACATTATGCATCCCAATAAAAAAAAAATCAAAGAATCTGGCTAGCTCAGGCTATCATCCCTCCCACTCCATTCCACCCCACCCAGTACTACCCTCAGTAGCACCCCACATAACTAACTGGTCCTTACTGTACAGAGGAGGTGCAGCAACAGCAAGCTTTCATGATAAACAAAACAAAAAATAAAACGAGTCAATTGCAATCAGAACAATCTACCCCCATTTTCCCTTCATTGGAGCCTTTTAGGGGAGAAAAGGAAGTCTGCTTATTGGATTTCTAAAAACATTTTACCATAATTACCATGAATAAAATAACTTATTTTCTTGATTCCCGTGTAATATCTTGCCTCTTTGAAAACATTTCAACAGAATTTATCTGCCTAGCTCAATTTCAGAGTGTTACCTGTAATTCTGCATGCTGCAATCCAAACAAAAGCCACAAAACATCCTTAACAGAAAGCCTTGCAAAGCAGGAATGTGCCTCAGCCTGGTTTACTGCAGAACTGAGACGCGGAGGGAGGGGATAAAGGAGTAGGAGGGGAACTGGGGAGAGAGGGGGCTTGGGAAAGGGAAGCAGTGGGGGAGGGGAAAGAAAATGCCTGTGCAGGCACACACTCTGGCATCTTCAGCAGCTCATTCGGATTCATCACCAGAGAGGCACTCCCCGATTTCCAGACTGCACAGTGGGGGAATAACTGAACACGCCTGCAGTGCAGTGTTTCAAAGCTGTTTCCTCGTCTATCTGGAATCCCCCCTTTTGGTAGAGGAACATAACTCAAACTGCTAGTAAGGAGAAGGGGTAGTAACCCGAACAGAGAGCCAGCCAGGGGATTTAAATTGAAACACACTGCCAGAGGGGTAACGCTGAGAGAAAATTCCTATTTCCTTGTAGCATTTTCCCAAGGAACAAAGAGCAATGTTAAAGAATGAAAGTGTGTTAAGAGTGCAAGGCAACTGAGGAATCAATTCAGCAACACAAGAAGTTCTAGCTAAAAGGCTAAATATTCAGCATTAATTTTCTCTCATGATTCACTGGATATTGACCAATATTAAGAA
The DNA here is from genome assembly GCF_000147115.1 of Myotis lucifugus. NCBI lineage: Eukaryota > Metazoa > Chordata > Mammalia > Chiroptera > Vespertilionidae > Myotis > Myotis lucifugus. The sequence goes on from NW_005871221.1 coordinate 2,517,842, forward strand.
AGATGACTAAAATAACAAGCAAACTTAAAAATCAAGAGAATTTTACCCTCGTGTACACACAAAAGAGGAATTTTATTATTCCTGTATTTTACACTACCTTAGTTTCAAGATTCCTCATCTTGCTTCTAGTTTGCTGAGACACAGTACACAAACATATAACAAAAGATGGAAAAGTAAAGGTACCGTTTCTACCAGGCTTGACAATTAGAGGAAGTTTCATGGTATAAATTAGTCTTTGTATCTCAGAATACACAATCTTGTTTGTGCCTACTTAAAACAATGCAAAGTGAGATTTTATTGTGGCTCTTCTGGTAATGTTATGAATGATGACAAATTTCAGCTAATTAGAAAATGTGTATTTTTAGTATCTTTTCCTCCAAGTGTCTCTGGATTTTCAATTCATCCTTCTCAATAAAGTTCCACAGACCCAGCAGAGTAGAAGAAAATAAACAAAAGTTGGTACTTGAAAGCATTCCAGAAGGTATGCATACCTGAGTGGAGATATATGTTATGTGATCCAATTTGCATTTTTTATTTGTTTCACACACATGCTTTCTCATTGCAGGCAAATGGGTAGCCATAACCAGAACTCAATTAATTACATTTCAAGATCTGAAGCACTACACTTATACAAAGGCAAGAAACTAAAAAACTTATTGAGAAGAAGCCTGATAGCCATTTTGGACACGTCTTACTGGAAAACATGGCAAAGTGTGGCATAGTAAAAGGACCAGTGGACTGAACACTCACCTAGTTCAAATCCTAGCTCTAATATTACTTAGCCTCTCTCAGACTCAGTTTTATCATCTGTAAAATGAGGATCATACTACCTATTTCATGGGATTGTTGTAAAATAAAGGAGACTTCCCAATATTTATCACATAGGGAGTATACAACTTTACTTTTTTCTCATGCAATTAAAATAACCTGTGCTTTCCTACCAATCATGTTGCATTGCTTGAGGCTAGGCTCCTGAATCTAAAGTGCCCTCTCTTACTGTGACTGCTCAGTCTAAGGCACACACAGTTACTATGATACTTTCTGAGGCCAGTGAAGGTACCTGAGAATGTGATATGGCATCAATTATTCCCTCTACACAAATGATTTCTCTGCCTGTGTCACCAGCCATAAATTCATCCCCAAGCTCCCTTTTCCATCTACAATTTGCCGGCTGTCACACAACTACAAGACCTAGATGTCCTCTTGAGATTTCAACCAGAGCACCCAAAATTAGTTTCCCCACCAAATAAGCCTGTCTTGTTTTTCCCAATGTTTTAGGCACTCAAGAATGAAACTTAGAAATCATTTTGACCACTCTCTCTCAATACACTGTTCTTAGGCACCATTTCCTGGAAATCTATTTCTACAACAGCTCTCAAATTCACTTCCTCTTCAGTTTTTACTACTTTACTTTAGGCCATCATTAAATATCATCTATACTTCTAATCTTACTCATTTTTCGAGTATATTTATTTCTGCCTGATTGAATATCCAGTACCATATACTTTATTACGGTACTCCACTGTTCAAGAAGAGTCAATGGCTCCCAATTGCCTTTCCAATCTGATACCACTATTCTACATCTCCCCAAACAACTTGAGCTCCAGCCAAACCATTCGCCATAGACTGTATTTTTGAACTCCCATTTTTGAGTGCTTAAGAAATATTAAATGAAAATAAGGAAGCTTTAGTTCAATAAATAGAAAAGGCATTTACCAAAGTCAGGAGTCCAGTCTTTTCCAACTCCTTGTGAATTTGGCCATGTAACTTACTGTCTCTACATCCCAGGTTACTCATGTTTAAAACTAGATGGTTATGCTGATAAAAATATATTACATTGGCTGATGACTTGAAAGAATTAAAAATGTAATAAAAGTGCAATAAAACTACAAGCTGTTATACTACCACCATTAGTACAATAATAGGTCTTCTAATTTTTTTTTATTTTAGTAAAACCAGTCTTTGGAACTGTAATCAAAATATTCATATAAAAACAAACAAAAAAACAACCCCCGATAGCCACACTTTATCAAATCAGTCGAGTTAAATGTTTTATTTTGAGAAAAAAACAAAATATTTATGAAAGGGGGCAGTAAATCTATGTCCTCACAAAGACCTATATATACATTTATTTCCTTTTAAAAAATAATGCAGTCTCATGATGTATTTGATTTTTATGAAAGAGAATAAATATTTCTGCATATACATGACTGGAAGGAAATTCATTAACTTTCAACTCTACTTTTCATTGATAGTTGGATTACAAGTGATTTTTTATTTTCTCCTTTATGGTTTTCTTTATTTTATAAATTTCCCAATTTCTATGTATTATTTAATGGGTTTGTCTTGTGTTTTGTTTTTAAAAAAACAGCCAAAATAATATATAACATGTCGCTTTGGGAAAGGTAACAAAAAAACCTGGCTGCAAGATTTTTTTTGGCCTTCACTCTATAAATCAAGTCACTCTTTTCTCCTCCTTTAAATTTAGTCTTTGAAGGAGCTAAGTCAAAAAACCTCTCCAAGGTAATTTTATATGTGAAATTTCAAAATATACAGCATGCATCTGGCAAAGAACCCAAGTCCAGAATAAATAACTTCCCAAAATTAGTAATATATATATATTTATATATATATATATATATATATTATATATATATAAATATAAATATAAATTACATATGAAAATAGTATGTACAAATCCTGCTGTCTTGGTCTGTTTGAGCTGCTACAACAAAATACCACAGACTGGATGACTTATAAACAGCAGGAATTTATTCCTCACAGTTCTGGAAGCTGGAAGTCCAAGATCGAGGCATCAGCACAGTTGGGTTCCTGTGAAGGCCCTCTTCTGGCTTGCAGGCTGCCAACTTCTTGCTGTGTCCTCACATGGTGGAATGTGGCAAGGGATCTTTCTAGAGCCTCTTTTATAAAGGCATTAATCCCTGTCATGGGGGATCTGCCCTCATGACCTAATCATATCCCAAAGGCCCCACCTCCTAATACCATTACCTTGGAGGTTAGGTTTCAACATATGAATTTTGAAAAACACAAATATTCAAAACATAGCATCTCCTATATTCAAAAATGTTCATAAGCAACTTTCTTCATAATAAGCCAAAAAATGGGGGGGAACCCCACAAACATCTATAATAGCAGAATAGACTTTTTAAAAGTGTGGTTTACTGATACAATGGAATACTCTCAGGGATTTTTAATAAATGAAAGCAAACAAAAAAACAGCTAATGAGACACTCAAAAAAATGACTGCATTTAAAGCAATACCAACTTGCATCAAATAACACTGTAGTGTAAAAAAAACAAAAACGTTTTTGCCAATATTATGATAATTAAATAATTTGTATTTTCTGATCACCTACCAGCAATTTAAACTAACATACACATCATTAGAGACCTTTTTAGGTTCTAGCCATGTGCATGATAATCAAAGTTTAATGTGAAATACAAAGCACATGACATCAGCATATGTAAAACAATCAAATGTATCAGGTTTGTTAATAGCTGATATTTTACACGTCATGTAATTATCAAATTCCTATTAAAAAAACAGACTTCCACATTTTCATGGAACCAGAAAAATAGAATACTTCATGTTTTTCAAATTATCTAGATGAATGGCCCCACCATTAAGAAATAATTTTTGGCCAAACATTTCAAAGGACTTCAAAAGAGGAACTAGAAAGACAGTTAGAACTGAGAATTATACATCCAAAATATGATTTTCCAATAAAGGAAAAAATCAACTTGCCAATTAACATGACTCTACATGTGACATACCCTCACTTCCATTCATACTATGAGCACAATGGTCTTCCATCTTTCCAGGCTTGGGGAGCTCTTTTCTGAAACCCATCTTAAATGTGATGTTCCTGATAATCTCCTGTTCTCCCAGGCTGAATTTATCACTTTTGATGGCTCCAACAGTGCTTTTTCAGACTATCATATGACATATGTCTATCACATGACAGTTATTTCTGTGTTTGATCTCCTCGCTCCAGCATTAGGGTTGTAATACAGGCACTCAATAGATGCTGGTTAAACAGTTATATCAACACTAGAGGCCTGGTGCATGGATTCATGCACATTGAAAGGAAATTAATTAGAAGGTGGCTGGTGGGGGCGGGACTGGGCCAGATGGGCTGGACAGGCCCTGGAGCCCGAAGGGCATCTGCAGAGTGAGTGGGATCCCTCCGACAGGTGGGGTCCCTCAGCCTGGCCTGCAGGGATCAGGCCGAAACGGGCAGTCCGACATCCCTCGAGGAGTCCCTGAGTGCGAGAGGGCGCTCTGCAAAGTTGCTGTCACTCAGCAGCTCCTGCGTAAGCGTGTGCCCCCTGATGGTCAGTGCACATCATACCTACTGGTTGGCCAGTCGCTTAGCCTTTTATATATATAGGTAGATAATGGAGGGGATTAGACTATTAGTTCTTGAAAGAAAACACATCTGACAAGAAATAAGATGATGAGAAGGAACACTAATATTTTGAGCAAATCAGTCTCATTTTCTGGTGTGGAAAGATCCAATTTCATGTTCAAATGCTGTACTTCCCTTAAAGTTTTTAAATAAAAATCTTATAGAGGTATTACTCATCTCTTAGAAGGTGTTCATACATTTTTAAAAGAAGTCCCACCTTTTGTCACATTGAAAAATTATCATAAATTATTCGAATTCTGAGAAATTCATTCATAACCCAGGTTTGGGATTTACATAGCACTGGAGAAATTGCTTCCTAAATATAAACATTTCAAGAATTTGAGGAAATAAAAATTAAAACCAATAACATGGTTACAAAGGCACAAAGCATTACCTAACCTTGCAGAAAATTCTTTTTCAAATTCTTGTATTCTTTTGCAAGAAACAGTTTTTGTTACTTTGCTTACAAAACCTTGAAGAATGCATGAATTTGAGAAGGGGATACTAAAAAAATGAGAATTCTTCAACTTAGAAAAATAAGCTAAAAGGAAATATGGTTTAAGGTAACAGAATTATATTCTTCCAATTGCAGAAACTAGAAGTAGACCTTACCTTACAAAGAGTACAATTCTGTGACATGTGAAAAGGATTAAAATAAACAAAAGAAAGTTTTTGCACAATGCATAGCACAACTGATCTAACTAAAAATGGAATGGAATGCAATTATGGTAAAAAAAAGATTTAGGTACACAATGGGTAGAGGACATCCTTTGCCCCTGAGGTGAAATTGGTCAAAGAAGAAAAACTATCCTTCTCCTTTGTGCCAACACTAGAAATAACTTTGGGCTAGAAGTATAAAAGTTCTATTCTATAAGGTAAAGGAATTATAAAGAAAATTATTGGAAATCAAATAGTCACAATGATCTTTTTGTAACAAATTTCCCAAAATATTAATGCTGAAGCTGAATCATCATCCCCTTACCTTTGTGATGAGAATTCGGTATTTTTCTACCAGGTGGTCATTGTTGTGACAACCTGCTAGCAGCTGCCAGACTTCTCCTCGAAGAGCTTCAGGAACACCGCTTCTTACTAAGGACGACAACTGCTTTGGTCTCACACTCAAGTTGAGATGCCTAAAAATAAAGCCATAACCCAGAAGTACATGAGAGTAAGATCCTCTAAAAATAGTTATTTTTATGAAAACTAAACTAAATGATTTATAAAGACTTAATAGTGATCACATACTAATAAAGAAAAAATAATACATAAAGCTGTTGAATTAAATGTGGCCAAGATAACTATAAAGGTTGGAGGAAAGAATACTGCAGTCAGGCTACTTCTTAAGTATCTTTAAATCATTGCTCAACTTAAAAAATAAAAAGAAAAGCAAAACTAGAAACTATAGCTTTATAGTTGTAGCTTATGTAAGATAAACAAAGCAAAATTCTCATCAGTAACAGCCAAAGATAAGTGCTTGACCCTGTATCAAAATTGACAAACTGTGTACTTATATGCTCTAAGTTAAAATAAATATTTAAAATAAACATAAAAATAAATACTTTCAGCAGCTTTCATGAAACCTTGCTTCGAGTGACTTTTTTGAATGACTATGTTGATTAAGACAGTGTCTACTCTATAATAACATGAAAGCAGGTTGTTAAAGTCTTTAAGCTTCATCTTTCTCATCTATAAAATGGGGAAAAACTTATCTTGAAATGTCGCTATCAATATACTGTTTCAATATACTAGGTTTTTTTGCACACAATTTTATTTGATCCTTATAACAAGCACCTGAAGTAGGTGGGAGTATCTTCAGTTTTACAAATGAAGAAAGAAATTCAGGGAAGTCAATTAAATGACTGACGTAGTCCTCAAACTCTAAGACCAATAAGTGTTCTATGTGCTATATCACACCTGCTTTGTGATTTAAAAGCCACCATTACTGGGTCAATAACGCAGGCTTCTGGCGTGGAGAAGCTCCCATGATTATCAGAAGTTACTGATATAAAATGACCACTGTCTATATATATTAAAGCCTAAGCAACCATTACGACCAGAAAGACCGGCAGCTGGACACCCTGCCGAGGGGTCCCAGATTGCAAGAGGGCGCAGTTGCTATGATGCGCACTGACTACCAGGGGACAGACACTCAAAACAGGAGCTGCCCCCTGGTGGTCAGTGTACTCCCACAGGGGGAGGGCCACTCAGCCAGAAGCCGGGCTCACAGCTGGCGAGCGCAGCTGCGGCTGTGGGAGCCTCTCCGGACTCTGCAGCAGCATTACCAAGTGGCAGTGGCAGGCACAGCAGGCCGGGATGAGCGTAAGCAGTGCAGCACCCGGCTCCAGCTCGGGCTCCTCCCTGGCCGCCTGCCGCTTGGCACACTGCTATATCCCCGAGGGGTCCCAGATTGCGAGAGGGAGCAGGCCAGGCTGCACAGACCCATCCCCCACCCCCGTGCACAAATCTGTGCACCGGACCCCTAGTCAAAATATAAAAAGGTCTGAGACTTTTATCAAAATGTTCCCAGAATTCTAGCAGAATAATGCACAGTACACTTAAAAATTGTTAATTCTGTGATGCTAGTGCCCTAATGCAAGAGCCACAGACAATTTAATACAGTGTTGTCTTTGTTTAGAAATATAAATATAAATACGTGTATACACACTCACACACACACATATATATATATAGAAGAGCTGGTAGCAAAAAGAACAAAAGTGATTCTGCTGATTAATTCTAGAATTGGCACACTGTCTTGGGCCAAATCCAGCCTTCCACCTATTTCTGTATATCAACTTCTTTGAAACAGCCATTTTTATTTGTTTATGTATTATCTATGACTGCCTTCCCACTACAATAGCAGAGTTGAGTAGCTGTAATAGAAACTATTTGGCTGCAAAGTCTAAAGTATTTACAGTATTGGCCTTTTACAGAAAAAAATAAACCTAACCCTAAGTTTATTTGCTAACCCTACCTTAATTATATTGGTAAAAATTTCAGAATACTTTTATGTCATTGATACCATTAACTTTAGTGTTTCCATCCCCTAAGAGTCACATTAAAAATAAACTTGAGAATTAGAGAGCTCAAAGATATTATTGCTAACAGGGCCACTAAAATCTAATGTAGAGTTAAATAAACTAGCTTTTGGATTAAACTTTAGACTGTTAAAAATTTGGGGCCTGCAATTTACAAACTAGATTTAATATCTGAGCCAGTTTCCTCATCTATAAAAAGGAGTAATAGTTCATAAGGCTGTGATTGTGGAGACAGAGCACATAACATTGCGCAGTGCCTAGCATATGGTACATTCATTAGTTTTTTGTTTTTGTTTTTAAATATCTTTTTTATTGATTTCAGAGAGGAATGGAGAGAGGGAGAGAGAGAGAGAAACATCAATGATGAGAGGGAATCATTGATCGGCTGCCTCCTGCACAGCCCACACTGAGGATCGAGCCCGCAACTCGGGCATGTGCCCTGACTGGGAATCGAACCATGACCTCCTGGTTCATAAGTCGACACTCAACCACTGAGCCACACTGACTGGACTCATTAGTTCTTACTACAATCACTACTACCACAACATCCATTGTTTTTAATCCACAATAATTCTGAGTGCTAGTTTTACAGACGTGTATGATATAAATGAAGAAAGACTCAGAAGAGTTAAGTGACTTGCCCAAGACAATACAGCTTAGAGGCAGGACAGGTAGTCTGTGAAGCCTGTCTCCCAAGCTCTAAAATTCCATAATATTGTGACGCTCCCTATCTATAGAACACATATAATAATGATTAAAAATACAATTAAATGAATTGAGGAGAAACTATATTATTACTTCTGAAGACATGACTGAAAACCAGCAAAAACAGTTTTAAAACCCTGAAGACAGTTTAGACAGATGTAAACTCAGTTAATATATTTGAGGGAGCTGAAGAAGGACCTAATTAAATGAATTAACAAAATGAATAAACAAAGCTTGATAAGACAAATTCCAAGCAACTGTATAAAATGCTGGTGAGTTCATCTAACAAAGCTAGAGTCTTTGCTATATCTAAATGACTTTAAATGCACTATTATATAACTATTCAAGACTCAATTACATATCTATTTCTAGCAGAAACCTTTTTATTCAGATGAAATTCCTGCCAGCAGCAGTCCAAACACACCAAAGTCACTGAACTGAAAATATAATTGTGACGAGAACATCAGCAGGTTTGTCTCCTGATCGCTAAAGGAATAGCAAAAATAAATTAGAACTATTCCCCTGGGGGCTTTTGCAGAGTTCACTTATTAAAACTACTTATGGAAAGACAAACCAGGCTTTGGTTCATATTTTCCTCCTGCACACATTTGACATTTCCCAATAAGAAGAGTATTTTCCCAAAAGTATAAGGCATTGTGAGCATGCTAGGAGCAGATGATGCCCATCTGTAGTCCTGTCCCTTAAGGGCATGGTTTTTAAAAATGGGAAGACAGTTTTACTAAGAATAGAGTGAAAGGCTTCAACAGTTAAAATGTCTGAGAAAAATCAAACCCCAAAGTAATAGGCCCATGGGGTGCTTATATGACAATCCTAATAATCAGAAAGTCTGAAACAGAGAAGTGAAACGATCACTTTCGAGCTCAGATTTTTTCAGCATATCCTGGCATCCTACACAGAGGAAAAAAGAAATGACATAAACGTCTCACCAAACTGACTTACCCGAGTGTCTCTGGTTTCATTAATAAATACCTGAAGGCAGTGTATTCTTTTTAGACAGTCTATAGCAGCGATTTTCAACCTTCTTCATTTCATGGCACACATACACTAATTACTAACATTCTGCAACACACCAAAAAATATATTTTTGCCAATCTGACAAAAATAGGTATAATTTTGACTCATTCAGACTAGATGCTATTGTTTTGTTGGCTGTTGTCAATTTTATTTGACAATCTAAGTGAAGAGAGGTCAGTGCCCAATTAAATAGATAGGTTTTGCATGTTTTAAAAATTCTTGCATAACACCGGTTGAAAATCGCTGGTCTACAGAATCGTGTTTCTTGACATTATTGTCAAGCTATCTCTTGAGCTGATGAGAAGTTCCTAAATTTTACAAGTGTTAATAGGAAAAGTAATTGGTAGAGCAGTTAATATATACCATGTTCAAAAGAGAAAAAATATATATATATCATGTTCATAACATTCTGCTCTGTCACCTTAGGGACGTAGCACAAATAAAAAGAAAATCCCACCTGGGGTCTGATCTGTAGCTCTGTATGTTGTGTGAGCATCCTCTACACTTCACTGATTATTTTGTATTGACTAACTATTGTGTATTTTCTTAACCAGTCAGTGGTTCCTAGCCTCTTCAATATAAAGGATCTCTGTCCTTAATCATTCTCACTATGGACTCCATGTTTGAATAAATGTTTTCTACAGCAATGAAAATTTATTAGGTTTCTAATATTCCAAACGCGGATTTCAGATCTTCACTACTACCTTCAAAAATTCTAAAAACAGCCCTAACCGGTTTGGCTCAGTGGACAGAGAGTCAGCCTGCGGACTCAAGGGTCCCGGGTTCGATTCCGGTCAAGGGCATGTACCTTGGTTGCGGGCACATCCCCAGTAGGGAGTGTGCAGAAGGCAGCTGATCGATGTTTCTCTCTCACCGATGTTTCTAACTCTCTCTCTCTCTCCCTTCCTCTCTGTAAAAAATCAATAAAATATATTAACAAAAAAAACTCTAAAAACAGAGGATTCTAGAATGTTAACCTCATACCTAGGTTTCTATTATTGGTTCTAAAAGTGAACATAATAGAATTGCAGATGAAAAAGGAAAACTATTCTAACTTACCATTTTGACAGTAGTTCTCCCCATGTTTCAAGAATTTTTTCTGCACATTCTTTGGATACATCGCCGGATCCACTCAATAGGGGTTCATCATTATCTTTAATAAACAAAACACACACAGAAAGATAACAGAAGTGGCTATGCTAGCCAGAAGAATGACATGGAAATGGAACAAATTTGAAAGATTTTACTGGAAGCATAATTTTTCTTTTAGTATACAGGTATAAATACAAAGAAAATAAAAATGATCTTAGATGGAATGTTGTTGTAATCTATCATTCTCTTGCTTTCCATACAATAAACAATGTAATTGTATACTGACATTTGTTTACATAAAAACATCAAGAGTTAAAGCATAGTCCTGGCCAGTGTGGCTCAGTTGGTTGGTGCATCGTCCCATGAACCAGAAGGTCTTGGGTTCGATTCCTGATGGGGCACATGACTAGGTTGCAGATTCAGGGAGTGTGCGGGAGACAATCGACTGATGTATCTCTTTCTCCCTCCCTCCCTCTCTAAAATGAATTTTTCAAAAAGAGCTAAAGCTTCATTATGATCTAATCTATATTAAAAAAAGAGTCTGGAGTGAACTATGCTAAGATTTAGTAATTACTGCCTCTGAATGATGGAGTTATATTTTTTATCTCTTTTATGTTTTCCTGATTTTCTACAACAGCATACATTAATTTATAATATAAAGCACAAAACTATTAAAAAGGACCAAAATGAATCATTTCAAATTTAATTAAAGTAATTAGGAAAAGTAAATTCAAATATGAATTCTAAGATTGTAAGATATGAAGACAGTGAAAAAAGTGACACGGATTAAAGCATGTGAAAGGTACTGAAAAGTGTAATGAAAGTGGGGGGAAATAAGGATTCAGTATATACTTAATCAACCCTCTTTTGTGAAGACACTTGGGGAGTTTTCAACTTTTTGCTACAAATAGAATCAAGATGAACATATCTTGTTGTTTTCGCTGGGTATGTGCCCAGAAGTGAACTTGCTGGGTTTAAAAAAAAAAGTGCATACTTTTAAGGGTTTTGAAGCTTACTGACAAACTGCCTTTCAAAATGGTTTTAATAATTTATATTTCTACTGGTTCAGTATAACGGTACTTGTTTTCATATGTCCTCACTACTGTTTTTCTACATTTTCTGGTTTAACTTTCCTTAACAAAGTTTGGGGCTTTACATACCTGATAATTAAATTATAAACTGTTGTTTTTTTTCAAGACTCAGAAATCCATGATACTTGTTATTAACCTTTCTTACATTTGCCTTGGGCATTATCTGTTTAGATGATGAGATAGGGAAGAGGTCACACTGAATGTGAGACGTCTGGTGTAGATGGATGAATAGGGAAAAAAGAAAGGCTTGAGGGCACTAAGATAAACTTGTATAGTACTTTACTATTTGCCAGAATTGGCCCTACTTTCTAATGCCTCAACTAATTCTCTACTCATTAAAATGTCAATATGATACAACTCTTTGGGGGAAGGCAGCTACAAAAATGTACTAAAATTTACAAGATGACAATTCCTTCAATCTTACAAAATTTTCTTTTATTGTTTTGGATGCTTCCAACACATCTGAATAGTAGTTTGAAATCTGTGTTTAGAGCTCCATGCACCTAAGAGTGGGGAGTGGGCAGACAGTCTCAGTCACAGGATGTTGTTTCTGAACACAACCCGCACCCCCCCCACCCCTGCCGCCAGTCCTAAATAACTGCTGACTTTCTGCCCTGTGAGCACAAATGTCCTATGGATAAGGAGCCCCTGTAGAAGACTGAAGCCATTTCTTTCCAGGGAACTAACAGATCACAATATGACTGTTTCCCTGGTTTGTGTACCGGGTTAGAAAGAATTAGAAGATGGCATGGCTACACAGTCTTCTTCAGTCCCCATCAGCACGGTATATATACCGAGAATTGTTATACACCAGGGAAACAATGTGGGGCAAAGGACACACTCTCTTCCTTCACAGAGCGTGTGCTCTAAGTGTTTCCATTTCTGCCATGATGTCATTAGTCCTTATCTCTCCCTAGTTAATTAGGACTTCTGAACCCCCTCTATTATATTTAAAAATCTATGCCAGCTATAGATGAGAACTAGATGTCAGTCCTAATGCTATGGTTTAGCTGGGTCCAAATTTCTTTTTAACTGGCAGATACTCTTTAAATCTCTAGTATGGAGACTTGAGCATTCTCTGGTTTCACAATAGTGTCTTTCCTAAATTTGGTGGTTTTTGTTTTTATTGCTGAGCTTAAGTGGAGGAGAGTTCTGTAAACTTTTACTTGCTTTTCCATGTTAAGCAGTATTGACCTAGAGGGGACTCTGCAAGTCTTAAGACCACCAGAATATACAGTAGACAATCTCAAACAGCAGGAACAAGTTCACCTTTCCCAGTTTTAACACAGGAGTTAAGTTGGCTTTGCAAGGAGACTCTAAATTGTACCAGTGACTTCTCCAAAAATAATACATATGCTTTCTTTGCACTTCAAAATACTTCATGTGACCCAAATGCACAGAAATTTTGACAGACTAGAGCTCAGACCATGAACTCATAGACCTAAACTGAGTCCTTCCTGCTATTTCTAGCTGTGTGACCTTGGCAAACACACTTTTCGGAGATTCCATTTCCTTATGTGTAAAGTAAGGATAATAATGAATCCGTTTTTCAGGTTTTTTGTGTGAGGATTATATAAACATAGTATTATGTTATAAACAAAGTACCTGCCTACCACATATTAAGCTAGATTAGTAATTGGTGGCAATTAATATTACTAATAAATAATCCTAAATTGATTAGTCATAGGAAAAGTGGAAATTACAGAGAACAATGGGAAGTGGAAAGTCAGAGCTTGCTCTAAACTTGAGTAAAATCCATATAATGAATATTATTTATCTTAACCTAATCAATCATTACTGCCACCTCTGTGCCATTGTTAATGTACTTTCTTAGCCAGGAGTGTCCAAACCAACCCAAATATTCTTGCTTGAATTCTCCTTGAACTGTCCAACTCCCAGCTCAAAAACTACTCTTCATATGCTCCACACCACATTCCCCACAATGAAAAATGGATTTTCCTCTGTTTCCAGAACACTTCCTGTGAACCTGCTAGATGCTTCATATGATCTTCTATCATAAGCACTCTTTTCCCCCATGAAAAATAAAGCCCTGGTACAAAATTATAAATTAGAAAATGCCTCCCAAACTTTTATTCCCCCCACCCCCATTTCTCACTTTTATGTAGACTGACAGATTAGTTCATAAATGTAACCATTAAAAAAGAGGGAAAAACCCCAACTGGTTGATTCCTAATGTTTATCAGCGTAAACACCCAAATGTGTAAATATCAATTTGTATATTTAAGTATTTTGTGACATAATCATATGTGAAAGCCACTTTTGGCAAGTGGACTTGCCTCTGTGAAATGAATCTGATGAGATGAAAGCATTCAAGTGGAAGCTGTGTAAAATTTAATCTGAAAATGTGCTAATACTAGACTGATTCTTTAAAAAAGAACTAATTGTAAATCTCATTTTGTCCTACTTGATTACAATTATCTTAAAGAAGGTCCTGAGTTAATCATTTTGTGGATCTCCCAGTTTTTTATGTATAGTAAGATGTACATATTGAAAGAATTCCAAATGCTATGTCACATTATCAATTCCCTGATAAAATTAAACCCTCCACCTCAAAACAGAACTGAGGCTCTCCCTACAATTTACCTTCCTCTTCGTCATCTTCTGGAGGAGATGGTATCATTGAGCTCTGAGATCCAGACTGTGGCAGGCGAATGGAGGGGCTGGCTGTAGTTTTCCTCCTCTCTCTTTCTGACTCACTTTCCAAGCACACAACTTCGTATAAAGTGTCAGTGTTGCTCTTTCTCTCCTTTTGCTTTATCTTGAAGATGAAAAATATTATTTTATTAAGTGGTAAGATTCTTTATTTTTTAAACTGAGTACTACTTCTGACTTCATACAGGATATGAGAATAAAAAAGTATTACTTCAAATAGCTATACTAAAGGTAGCCTTTTCTAAATAGAAAAGTATATGTTTAGATTTTAAAACCCTTAGGAAAATAGCATGTTTATCAAGCAGGGCTCTAGTTCTGCAATTTTATTTATTGTCTAGAACAGCGGTTCTCAACCTGTGGGTCACGAACCCTTTGGAGGTCGAACAACCCTTTCACAGGGATCGCCTAAGACCATCGGAAATCACATATATAATTACATATTGTTTTTGTGATTAATCACTATGCTTTAATTATGTTCAATTTGTAACAATGAAAATACATCCTGCATGTCAGATATTTACATTACGATTCATAACAGTAGCAAAATTACAGTTATGAAGTAGCAATGAAAATAATTTTATGGTTGGGGGTCACCACAACATGAGGAACTGTATTAAAGGGTCGCGGCATTAGGAAGGTTGAGAACCACTGGTCTAGAAGATTATATCATCAAACATCTAACCAGTATTTAGTAAGTGTGAACTAGAAATTTAACCATTCTGTGGCTTCCAAGTTACTTTAAGGTATCCTTCAAAGTTTCCCTTATAAAATTCTACATGAAAAAAATGTTTTAAAATATTCTAAAATAAAGATTAGGACTAAGAAAGTCCTCTTATTTTCGTGTGTGTGTGTGTGTGTGTGTGTGTGTGTGTGTGTTTTTCCACTCCTTCAGCTTAATTGAAACAATGTAGGAAACTTTTCTTTAATTGAAAGCTACAACTAGGGGCGGGAGGAGAGGTGAGTGGCAGAAAAAAGACTAATATTATCAACAAAATTTTGATAACTAAAAATTGGTTTGTATTTTGGTTTTACTTTGAGGTAAACACTTAACAGTTTAAGTGGACCTAAATTAAAATTAAGAACATGGAATAAAAAACTTTACCAGTACAATATTTAAATATATTAAAATTGTATATCACAGCCAGTTTAGGGAGCTGGGGAAAAAAAGGAGTGAAATACAGAGCAATAGGACAAGGCAGAACTGTAGGAAAAGACATAGACAACTAGAAAGGTGGCTACACCAAAGAGAAAGACATACACGCATCAAGTAAAAATACAGAAATTGGGGGAGGATAAGAAGTTCATTAGGTACAGAAATACCAGGCAGAACAGATTATATCATCTCAATGTTCATTTGGGTTAAGAAAAATTATCCCATTCCAAGATAATGGCAACATGTCCTTTCAATATCATCCTGAAGCAATGTTTAATACAGAAGTTGGTAAACTTATCTGTAAAGGGCCAAATAGTAAATATTTTAGGCTATGTGGACCAACAGTCTTTGCCACAACTACTCAACTGTGCTATTACGGTGCAGAAGCAGCCAAAGACAGTGAGTGTGGCTGTGTTCTGAAAAAATTTTACAAAAACAAGCACCAAGCCAGATCTGACCCATAGACTGTAGTTTGCAGACTTTTTTTTCAACATGTCCACCCATTTTTGACTTAGCTACTTACTATTAAGGACCCAGACTCTGTGAAGTTATATATTATCCTGTAGATTTGTGTCCAGTAGATATGCAAATGATTTGTGTCCAACAGGAAAGATAACCCAAAGGTTACCTACAGCAGCGGTTGCCAACCTTTCGGACCTCACAGACGACCCGTGGTCCATGGACCACCAGTTGACGACCGCTGACCTACAGGATATTCACCAGTTTTCTTTTTAACCTAGCACAACCTTTTTCTAATTCTCTTTTTAAAGGAAGAACTAGATAAACTCAAGTTCCTCAAAACTTAGAACCAGTTTTACCGTCTTGTTTCCCTCATTACTTAATGAACTGAATTAAAATCTTTGGCACATGTTCAATTTAAATTTGGAATTATTTTTAACTTTTATATATTTTGATAGGAAACAGGATTTACTTTTGTTGTTATAAGTAACTCTAAAACATTAGTTAATTGTTATCTGAAACAGCTTAATGAGCTATTAATGATCTTTAGCAGTGGAAGAGCTCTAGAATAGCAAGCATTTTCCTATTTTTTATCTTGAGAGGTACAGTGGTTTAGTGTGCATGTGGCTATATATACATATACACAGCAAACAGAAATAAGAGGCCCAGGGTTCCAGTATAATTATACTAATTACTTGACTACAGGCATTGGCCACATCATTTAGTCTTTCAGGCATCAGTTTATCAATTTATAAATAACAATTTTATAAGAGGTTTTAAAGTCTCTTTGGCAATTAAAGTTCCATAATTCCATAGTTTTAAGAATGCTTAGTTGGCCTTTTACTCACCTTATGTAACTGTTGGAAAACCTAGTCTTTAGACCAATTTCTTCCTCTTTTAGTAAATGATATCTGAAAGTTTAAATCTAAAAAAGCAATCTTTCTTTCCCTAATATGTTTCTTCTCTAATATGATGCCATCTTAATATAACATTCCCCACAGTTGGGAAGACTTCCAGGCTAAAAAAGAATTACTGAGTCATCAGATAAATTTAGTAAAAGAAAAGAAGATTCCATTTATAAACATGCATTTTTTAAAACATTTCTATGATTGTTTTCCCATACAACAATATAAACAATATATAAATTTTTTAAACTTGGCCTGCTGTTCCTTTTTAATGAGAACTGCAAAGTACTTAAAAATTTAAATTATGCCTGGCTGATATGGCTCAGTGGTTGAGCATCAACCCATAAACCAAGAGGTCACCAGTTCTATTCCCGGTCAGGGCTCATGCCCAGAGGTTTCGGGTTGATTCCCAGTGTGGGGGTGTGCAGGAGGCAGCCAATCAATTATTTTTCTCTCATCGATGTTTCTCTCTCTCCCTTCCTTGCTCTCTAAAAATCAATAAAAATTAAAATATATTTTTAAATGATATATTTAGCAAAAAAAAATTTAATTATGCTTAACTTGATTTAAGTAAATACTAAAAATACTCTTAAAGAAAGACAAAAGGAACACATCGCAATCAAGAAAGAGCCCTGATTAAGGCTCCTAGAAAGCTTAGGTATGTATCTTTTTCACACAACATCCCATAAAATCTACTATTTTACATCTTTGGATCTATAAAATGAGATTACTGTCTTCATTGGATCACTAAGAAAATTACATAAGACAGAAAAAGTGAAAGTAGCTAATAGAGTGATGAACACAATATATTAAGATGGCATCAATTAATGGTAGCTGCTATTACTTTTCTCTTTTCCTTTTTTAAGAGAATTTTATTTATTTATTTTTTAATGGAAACATCTTTTTTAAAAAAATAATTATTTTAGAGATAGGAAGGGGGAGAGGGAAAGGGAAAAAGGGAACGAGGGAGAAAAGGAGAGAGAGGGTGGGAAGAGAGAGAGAGATATTTGTTATTCTACTTACGCATTCATTGGTTGAATCTTTGTATGAGCCCTAACAAAGGACAGAACCCACAACCTTGGCCTATCTGCAGGATGCTTTAACCAACTTAGCTACCCGCCCAGGGCTAAATTTTATTTTTCAAGTATGGTTTACACTCAATATTATTTTGTATAGTTTCATGTGTACAGGATAGTGGTTAGATAAACAACATTCCCCTGATATTTCCAGTACCCAGCACTTTATGAGGAAAAACTCTCAACCCAGCATCCTATATCCAGGGAAAATATCTTACTGGAATGAAAGTGAAATAAAGGGAAACTTGGTTCTTCAAGAAGAAATGAAGAGCAACAAAATTGATAAATGGGTAAAAATAAAAGACAATTTTTCCTCTTAATACATTTAACATACATATGACCTAAGTGATACTCAGATTAATGATAAATCAGACTCAAAGTGGTTTCTCCTTTCTTATTTCCTCCCCACCCTCACTCCAATATTTATAGAAAGGTATGGTACCTGTTTTAGTTTCAAAAAGAAATTTTCAGTAGTACTACGTTTGCTGAAGGGCCAGAATAACCTTTCATTAGGTGAGCAAACCCGGACTTTTGTCTCTAGAAGAAATCGAACAGGCTCCTGTACTTCTGTTATTACCAAATCAACAGCTGTGGTCATAAACAACACTTTATCTAGAGAGAGGGGAAAAGCAAATTTAAGAAATGGAAATATATTTTCTCATATAATTAATGTAAAAGTAATTACTTTTATTATGAACTTTTAAGATATCTTAAGGTATTGCATTAACTAAGAATCTAAAATAATCAGATAATTTACTGTTTTGAAAATTTATATTCCATATTGAGAATTCTTTTCTTGGGTAGATTCTTTAAAGTGGAATTAGTACAGAAGAGCAGTATACACTTTACAGCTAATGAAATGTACTGTCAAACTGTTTTACAATAGTGATATATGTCTTCTTTATGCCACTCTCACCAAGGCTAGGGTTTCTAAACTTCTAAAATCTTAGTTAACAATGGTAACTGTTTATATCCTTTATCTATTTACCTATAATGCTATGAATAATAAGAAAAAATAAAGGGGAAAAATGCTCAATAAGAGGGACTAGTTAAGCAAATAATGTTACATTTTCAGGATATGACATTATCCAACCATTAAATGACTTTTGGTGAAGGTGCACACTTGAAACCTAATGACCAATGTCACCTCAATAAATTAAACAAAAGACACTTGGGAAGAGTATGAAATATGTTTAAAAGGTTATTTATGCACAGAATATCTGAAAAGCTACACAAGAAACTGGTCACAGTGGTACCCTATAGAGTACGACCCTGGGGACTGTGGTAGATTTTTACTTTTCTCTATATAGAGTGTCCCCCCAAAATGTATACACACACTTTGAATAATTATAAAGGCAGTGATTATTAAAATATATTTCATTTTCAAAATTGAGCTATCAGCTGTTAAAGTGGATATACATTTTTGGGGGATACCCTGTATATCCTCTGAATTTTTAACCACATGTGCCTGTATTATCTCTCCACAAAAGTAAATAAAATTTAAATGCCTATAAATAAATGAGTACATAAGTAGAAAAGGAAGCAGGGAAAGGAAAAATAAGTGAGGGGAAAATGATACTTTGTTTACACGTCAAATTTAATAATAAAATAAAGAACTATTAAAATTTTTTGGTTTCACTAGAATTAGGTAAGCACTGGATACTGGTCAAATAAGTGGGCCTAAGGTTTGGGTATCTTTGTAGGACTAAAATTCTATCCATAATGACTGCAATCTTGATTACCTTTAGGAGTTTCTTCATTTACAACTTGAAAATGTGGAGATTTTGGATTCCAACTCCCAGTGATAACATAAGACTTTCCATCTGAACTTTTGCCCATAGATTCCTAAAGAAAAGAGTAAAACAAACATTAATGCCAAAGTAAGGAAACAACAGCGAACCCCCACTTTGCTGCCTTTAAAAATATAAGAATGAGAATCAAAGAGGTTTTTTTAATGGTAGAAGTGTATTTGAATAATTACAGTTAAAATTAAAGATGTTCCAATTATTTGTGCAATTGTTCCTGAAAATGTATACATAAATGCCATAAATCGTATCAACCTGTATAAACATTAGAGAAATTTATTACCTAAACCTGTATGTTGAATTCCTCTGTCAAATGATTAATTACTATATACATTTTAGAATTGAAAATATTACATATAATAGAACTAATACTAATACTACCTACTTTTATAAAGCTCATGATAGTTTGCAAACAATTCTCTCACAACTTTTCTCCATTGATTCCCACATCAAATTTACATGATAAACAAAAATTATTCACTAATACAGTTAAGAAGCTAGTAAATATCAAGTCAGAAATGTCCGTATCTTTTTTGCTTTACAGCTTACAAGAACACCTCATAAATGTGCTTTAATTTTAGATTCAAATAAGAAAAAGTGAAACAATCTTTATTGAATAGTGTATAACTTAAAAAAAAAAAAAGTCCTTACCAAATCTAATAAGTGCATGTCACTATTTCGTACATCCTTTCCTGGGCTAAGGAGAAGACCAAAACACCTGCAAAGAAAGAACTGACATAAATTTGGAAAAAAGAACACAAAAAAGATGTTTAAAAAAATTCTTACTGGTGGAGAAAAAGGACACACTAAAATTAACAATAAATTACTATTGCCAAAATAATCCCCCTTACTTCATTAATTCAGAGAAGCATATTCTATGTTTGCCTTCTATTATCACATAAAGTAAGCATACTTATGAATGATTTATGGAAGTTATTTCAAAGTGAATGAAATAGGCTCTGGACAGGTAGCTCAGTTGGTTAAGAGCATTGTCCTAATATGCCAAGGTTGCAAGTTCAATCCCTGGTCAGGGCACATACAAGAAGCAACCAATGAGTAAGTGGAATAACAAATTACACGCCCTCCTCACCTTCCTCTCTAAAAATTAAAAGAAAAGAAAAATTTAATTACAAAAAAATCAAAGTGAATAACCAAAAGAATTCCCATGGGTATAAAACATTTGCAAATATATATTTTTTCTCATTGAAGTATAAATTTTTAGAGAGAGAAGAAGGGAGGGAGGGAGGGCGAGAGAGGGGGAGTGAAACAGCTATAGGCAGCCCACCCAGGGATCAAACCGAAACCATTTGGTGTATGGGGACAACACTTCAACCAACTGAGCCACCCAGCCAGGATGCAAATACATTTTTGAATACAGTATGTTACTCCACTAGATTGATAAAAACTAAAGTTCATATTTAAGCTAAATTTACAAGAAATGCTTACCTTTCAATGGCAAGTTCTTTATTAGTTGTTTGTTGCACATAGATGACAATCTTTTTATCAATTCCTTGGCGTAGTTTAAAGCATTGTCTGTCCTTATCTTTAGGAACTGCACTGTAGAACAACATAATTCATTATTTTTGCAAAGTATTTTCTTGTGACATATACCAGAACACTTTTTGTTATATTACGAAAACCAGGTACAAGAAAGAATCACAGATTCTATTCTTTTTTTGCGTCTGGTTTTCATATCATAACAGATTTTTCTAGACTCCTTTACTAAAATTCACCGATTTTTTAAATCTGTGTTATAAAATGTCCTTAAATTGGTTATTATGTAAATGTAGAGAAGCTTCAAGCTAATTTTATTTCTTCATAGCTACCTTTTAGTTTGAGTAGATATTAAGAACTCTCATGTAGCCTTTTATAGTATCTCCTACTAGTTCTATTGCCATTAACTTGAAGTTTACAGTAATAAGACAATTTAGATTTGCTGCATATTGGCTGCATCTGCCCCTTGATGTGAAAATAACATCATTACTGTATACTGTATGTAATCCACTACATCATTTATAAAAGCTAGAAAAACCACTCCTCCATCCCCTAAAATGTGGCTTTAGTTTTTTTTCATTTTTGTTCCTGTAAAAATTAAGTATTTATAAAGCACCTAGCATCCAGCACACAGCTGCTCAAAAAAAAGTTTTCTTTCCTTTCTTTTTAATCACTGGTTTTGACAAATAAATTATTATTGCCTTATTTGTTTAAATATGTAAGAAAATATACTTAATCATAGATTCTTTGAATTTCGAATCAAGGTGCTTTCAAAAAATCAGAGAAGAAGATATGGCCAACAGGAAGATGTTGCCTATCACTTCCTTAGGCAGTGATAAGCTAATTGTAAACCTGTTAAATACAGGCATACATCATTTTATTGCACATTGCTTTATTGTGCTTTGCAGATAATGCATTTTGAAGGTTTGTGGCAACTCTGCATCAAGCAATTCTATTGGCACCATTTTTCCAAAAACACTTGTTTACTTTGTATCTCTCTGTGTCCCATTCTGGTAACTCTTGAAACATTTCAAATTTTTCATTATTATTATATTTGTTATGGTGACCTGTGATCAGAAATCTTTAATGTTACTAATGTAATTGTTTTGGGACACCACAAACTGCACCCATATCAGATGGTAAACTTAATCGATAAATGTTACGTGTTCTCACTGCTCCACCAACTGGCCATTCCCGTCAGAACTCCCTATTTCCTGAAACACATATTGAAAGTAGTCCAATTAAGGACCCTATGGTGGCCTCTAAGTGTTCAAGTAAAAGGAAGAGTCACAATCTCTCACCTTAACTCAAAAGCTCTAAATGATTACACTTAGTGAAGAAGGCACATTGAAAGCAGAGACAGGCTAACACCTAGGCCTCTTGCACCCAACAGCTAGCCAAGTTATCAATGCAAAGGAAACATTCCTAAAATAAATTAAAAGTGCTACTCCACATGAATGATAAGAGAGCAAAACAGCCTTATTGCTGATAATGGAGAAAGTTTAGGGGGTCTGGATAAAAGATTAACCAACCACAACATTCCCTGAAGCCAAAGCCTAATCCCAAGCAAGGCCTTAACTTTGTTCAAATCTATAAAGGCTTACAGAGGTAAGAAAGCTTTAGGAAAAAAGTCTGAAGCCAGCAGAGGTTGATTCATGAGGTTTAAGGAAAGAAGCCATCTCCGTAATAAAAGTGCAAGATGAAGTAGCAAATGCTGTTGTAAAAGTTGCAAGTTATCCAGAAGATCTAGCTAAGATAATTAAGGAAGGTAGCTCCACTGATCAACAGATTTTCAATGAAGATGAAAAAGCCTTATTTTGGAAGAAAGTGCCATCTAGGGATTTCATAGTTAAAGACAAGAAATCAATGTCTGGCTTCAAAGCTTCGAAAGACAGGCTGACTCTCTTGTTAGGGGCTAATGCAGCTGATGACTTCAAGTTGAAGCCAATGCTCATTTCCATTCCAAAAACCTTAGGGCCCTTAAGAATTATGCTAGCTCTGGCTAATTTGGCTCATTTGGTTGGAGCATCATCCCATGCACCTAAAGGTCACATGTTAGATGCCCACTAAGAGCACATACTCAGGTTGCAGATCCAATCCTCAGTCAGGGTGCCTACAGGAGGCAACAGACCCATGTTTCTCTCTCACATCAAAGTCCCCCCACCCCACTCCCTTCCTCTGTGCTCTATACATAAAACAACAAAACCCAGATAACAACATATCTGTTTACAACAGAGTTTAATGATTATTTTAAGCCCACTGTTGAAATATCCTGCTCAGAAAAAAGATTCCTTTCAAAATATTACTGGTCACCCAAGAGCTCTGATGGAAATGTACAATGAGATTAATGTTGTTTTCATGCCTATGAACACAACATCCATTCTTCAGTCCATGGATCAAGGAGTTATTTCAACTTTTAAATCTTATGATTTAAGAAAACACATTTTGTAAGACTATACCTGCCAGACAGTGATTCCTCTAGTGCACTGGTTCTCAACCTTCTGGCCCTTTAAATACAGTTCCTCATGTTGTGGTGACCCCCAACCATAAAATTATTTTCATTGCTACTTCATAACTGTAATTTTGCTACTGTTATGAATTGTAATGTAAATATCTGATATGCAGGATGGTCTTAGGCGACCCCTGTGAAAGGGTCGTTCGACCGCCAAAGGGGTTGCGACCCACAGGTTGAGAACCGCTGCTCTAGTGGATCTGGGCAAAGTAAATTGAAAACCTTATGGAAAGTTCACCATTCTAGATTCATTAATAACATTCATGATTAAGGGAAGAGGTCAAAATATCAATGTTAACAGGAGTATGAAAAAAGTTAATTACAACCTTCATGGATGACTTTGAGGGGTTCAAGATTTCAACGGAGAAGATAACTGCAGATGTGGTGGAAATAGCAAGAGAATTAGTATTAGAAGTGGAGCCTAAAGATGTGGCTGAATTGCTGCAATCTCATAATAAAACTTTAACCGATAAGTAATTGCTTCTTATGGATGAGCAAAGAAAGTGGTTTCTTGAGATAGAAACTACTCCTGGTGAAGATGCTGTGAAAACTGTTGAAATGACAACGAAGGATTTAGAATCCTATCTAATAAAGAGGGAATATGTAAATTGACCATCACTCGAGAGAAACCAAGATGGCGGCATAGGTAAACACCTGAAATTGCTGCCTCGCACAACCACTTCAAAAATACAACTAAAAGACAAAACAGACATCATCCAGAACCACAGGAAGGCTGGCTGAGTGTAAATTCTACAACTAGAAGGAAAGAGAAAAGCACACTGAGACTCAGAGGAGGTGCAGAAGTAAAGTACAGAGGTAAGGAGGCTTGAGCGCGCGTGGAAAGGAGCTGGCAACAGAGGACGCCAGTGTCTTTTGCAATCGGGAGGGAGGCACAAGTTCCCGACGGCCCTGACTCCAGTTCCGGGTGAGTCTCTGGGGACCCAGACTCGTACGGGGAAAAACTGGACTGTCTATCAGCGGGAAGAACTCGAGGGCGGCTTTCTCTCAGAGGTACTTGCAGCGATTACCAGGACACTGAGACACGGGACCTCTTAGGGCAGGACTGAGGATCAGCCATAGCTGCTTGCTCCACCCTGTTGATTTCCTGAGTCCCCGCCCCACCCAAGCTGTGTGCAGAGGCTTTTGCATTATGAATGGGCTGGCCCTTTGAGATCTAAAATTACCTAACAAACTGCAGCTGGGTCAGAAAGACCCAGAACATCCAAAAGAAGGCCCAAGGCCCCACAGCAGCTTGCACTGCTTCACAGCTGGGCCTCATCTGGGCACCTCCAAAACCCAAACAAGGAAGAGGAACCTGCAGATCTCTCCATAGCTCCTGCTGGGTAGCCTCAGGCAGAGGCTAAATTAGCACCTCCTTAGAAATCCAAGAGCCTGTGTACCCAGTGGTCAGATTGGGACCATCCAGATTACAACTCCTCAGATCCATAAGGGACACACTCAGGGGGCAGACTCAGTGAGCACCAAAGCCCCACTGAAGCAAGTCTTGCCCCATAAGGGTGTCTTCATCACAGAAGTTCTCCCACTGTAGACACAGCTGATTCTCACAGACAATTGGCCTGGAGGTCAATTCCTCCCAGTGATACCAACAACAATCAAGGCTTAACTACAACAAGACTGTACACAAAGCCCACAAAGGGGTGCACCAAGACTGTACACCCCAGGTAATTTGGGAGGGTGAGCCACTGGGCCTTATAGGACACCTAGCACAGAAAGCCACTCTATCAATACAGGGAAGCATAAAAAATACGGAGACAAAGAAACAGATCACAAATGACAGAAATGGAGGAAAGCAAACTACTGGATATAGAGTTCAAAACCACACTTATAAGGTTTTTCAAGAATTTTCTAGAAATCGCCGATAAATTTAGTGAGACCCTCAAGGATATGAAAAAGGACCAAATAGAAATTAAGCATACACTGACTGAAATAAAGAATAATATACAGAGATCCAACAGCAGACAAGAGGATCCCAAGAATCAAGTCAAAGATTTGAAATACGAAGAAGTAAAAAACACCCAACCAGAAAAGAAAAAAGAATCCAAAAATATCAAGATAGTGTAAGGAGCCTCTGGAACAACTTCAAGCGTACCAACATCCGAATTATAGGGGTGCCAGAAGAAGAGAGAGAGCAAGATATTGAAAACCTATTTGAAGAAATAATGACAGAAAACTTCCCCTATCTGGTGAAAGAAATAGACTTACAAGTCCAGGAAGTGCAGAGAACCCCAAACAAAAGGAATCCAAAGAGGACCACACCAAGACACATCATAATTAAAATGCCAAGAGCAAAAGACAGAGAGAATCTTAAAAGCAGCAAGAGAAAAAAAGTCAGTTACCTACAAGGGAGTACCCATACGATTGTCAGCTGATTTCTCAACAGAAACTATGCAGGCCAGAAGGGAGTGGCAAGAAATATTCAAAGTGATGAATAGGGAAAACCTACAACCAAGATTACTTTACCCAGCAAAGCTATCATTCAGAATTGAAGGTCAGATAAAGAGCTTCACTGATAAGAAAAAGCTAAAGGAGTTCATCAACACCAAACCAGTATTATATGAAATGCTGAAAGGTATTCTTTAAGAAGAGAAAGAAGAAAAAGGCAAAGATAAAAATTATGAACAACAAATACATATCTATCAACAAGTGAATCTAAAAATCAAGTGAATAAAAAATCTGATGAACAGAGTAAACTGGTGAATATAATAGAATCAGGGGCATAGAAAGGGAGTGGACTGACTATTCTCGGGGGGAAAAGGGGTGTGGGAGATGCAGGAAGAGACTGGACAAAAATCGTGCACCTATGGATGAGGACAGTAGGTGGGGAGTGAGGGCGGAGGGTGGGGTGGGAACTGGGTGGAGGGGAGCTATGGGGGGGAAAAGGAGGAACAACTGTAATAATCTGAACAATAAAGATTTATTTTTAAAAAATCCCAGTAAGATTAAGGGATGGAGACTCAAAAAAAAAAAAAATAGACCATCACTCCAACACACAAGATGGCTGCCCCCATGTGGACACAAAATGGCTGCCACAAGATGGCCAGCAGGGGAGGGCAGTTGGGAGGGACCAGGCCTGAAAGGGAGGACAGTTAGGGGTGACCAGGCCAGCAGGGGAGGGCAGTTGGGGGTGACCAGGCCAGCAGGGGAGGGCAGTTAGGGGCAATCGGGCCGGCAGGGGAGCAGTTAGGCGTCCATCAGGCAGGCAGGCAGGCAGGCAGGCAGGCCGGCGAGTGGTTGGAGCCAGCAGTCCTGGATTGTGAGAGGAATGTCGGTGGATTGGGCCTGAACAGGCAGTCGGACATCCCTCGAGGGGCCCATGCACGAATTTCGTGCACCGAGCCTCTAGATATAAAAGCCTAAGTGACCGTTAGGACGAACGACCGGAACGACAGGTTTATCAGTCACTATGATGCACAGTGACCACCAGGGGGCAGATGCTTAATGCAGGAGCTGCCCCCTGGTGGTCAGTGCACTCCCACAGGGGGAGCGCCACTCAGCCAGAAGCCGGGCTCAGGCTGGCGAGCACAGCTGCAGTGGCAGGAGCCTCTCCCGACTCCACGGCAGTGCTACCAAGAGGCAGCGGGAGGCGGAACGGGCCAGCATGAGCGCAAGCAACGCAGGGCTGGCTCAGGCTCCACCCTGGATGCCTGCCGCTTGGCACCTGTGGGGATTGGGCCTAAACCAGCAGTCAGACATCCCCCGAGGGGTCCCGGATTGTGAGACAGTGCGGGCCAGGCTGAAGGCCTCCCTCCCCTATGCACGAATCCATGCACCGGGCCTCTAGTATTACATAAATATAACGTCTAAGCAACCGTTCAACCGGTAGCTATAATGTACACTGACCACTAGGAGGCAGACGCTCAATGCACAGGCATGGAAACATGGAACAGACTGATGAATCTCAGAGGGAAGGGGGGAAGGAGAAGGGCGGGAAGAGATTAACCAAAGATCTTATATGCATAACTAGAGGCCCGGTGCACAAATTTGTACACCAGTGGGGTCCCTCAGCCTGGTCTGCGGGGATAAGGCCAAAACTGGCAGTCTAACATCCCCTGAGGGGTCCCGGATTGCAAAAGGGCTCAGGCCAGGCTGAGGGACCCCACTGGTGCACATGCACCCAGCCTCTAGTATTACATAAACTTATGGAAAATCAGTGGCAGGATTTAAGAGGACTAACTCCAATTTCAAAAGAAGTTCTACTATGGGTAAAATGCTATCAAACAGCATCACATGCTACAGAGAAATTGTTTGTGAAAGGAAAAGTCAATTGATGCAACAGACTTCATTGTTGTCTCATTTTAAGAAATTGCCACAGCCACCCCAACTTCAGCAATCCACACCCTCATTGTCAGCAGCCATTAATATCAAGACAAGACCATTCACCAGCAAAAGGAATTTGACTCACGAAAGGCTCAGATGATTGTTAGCATTTTTAAACAATAAAGTATTTGTAAATTAAGATATGTAAATTTTTAGACATAATGGTATTGTACACTTTGACTACAGTATAGTACAAACATAACTTTTATATGCACTAGAAAACCAAAAAAAGTATGTGACTTTTGTTGCAATATTCACTTTATTGCAATGATCTAGAATAGAAGCTCTAAAGGGAATACTAATGATATAGTTTAAATCAGCTTAAGAAAAAAGTTGGAAATATTCTTAAAATGACATTTTACCAAAATAATCCCCTAGTCTCCCATACAACACTTTTTCTAGCTCCTTTGTTCTCAAAGGCAAACATCTGCCTATGGCAATCAGTCAATATGCAGGAAGTCTGAATTGTGTCTTATTACTAAACAACTTCGAGAGAATGGCAACAGAACCATTAGAAGACACTATAAAAAGCCACATGAGAGCTCTGAGTACCTACTCAAACTAAAAAGTGGCTCTGAAGAAATAGAATTAGTTTGAAGCTCCTCTACATTTATATAGTAATCAATTTAAGGACATTTTATAACATCGAGATTTTTTTTAAAAAAATCAAAGAATCTTAGCAAAGAAATCTAAAAATGACAAACATGTACACAGAAAAATTTTTGCATACAAAACTGTTAAATATTTGTGGCTGACAGAATTTTCAACTATAATGATATACATAGGACTCAATTTTCAACTGGCAATAGGTACACTCATTCTTTATGTTCAGTGGATGCTGAAACATAAATATTCAGTTGACTCTTGACTAATGGGCGGATTAGGGACACCGAACACCTGCTCCCAACCTACAACTTGAGTTGACCCTCTGTTTATGTAGATTCCCAAATATGGATCGCAATACTATTGTTGATTCACAGTTGTTTTATCCATGGATGCGAAATCTGGTGATAAGTAGGTTATGCTTATTGAAAAATATCTGTGTATGTGTGGACCCACACTGTTCAAACCCATCAAGGATCAACAGTAATATTATCTCTCAGCACCATTTAAAATATCAACAATGGAAATAAAGTTATTTTTGGTCTCCTGAGTTTGAAGGGCAAGAAAAGCTACATTAATAAGAAAAAGAGTGCAGAGTGGAAGTAGTGGAAGTTTACTCACTAATCTCAGAGTACCTAATTTATATTTTTGGTCTTGTCACCGTATAATTGAATGCTTTCAACCAGGTAATTTTACATTTAATTCCAATTGTGTAAATTAAAAAAAATTGAGGTCCAGGCTTAACTCCCCTGGGTTTCTTTACATACATACAAAACAAGGACAATATTAAATAGCTAGCCTATCTAATGGGGTTAGATTAAATAAGACAAAAAAGAAGTCATCTGAATGGTATCAATGAAAATGCCCCACCTTCCTAAGGGCTAAAGTGAAAACCCTGTTTCTAATTTTAATAATGTAAGAATTATACTTTTTCAAGAATGAAAAGAAGAGCATTAATCCTGGCCACAGGACTTTGCCTACATTTATGTTATGGTAAAACCACATGTTAGAATCACTGGATAAATGGAACTGGTTTTGACAAGTTCAAATCTGACAAAAGAATACTTTTCAATGATTTCATCACTATTGTTACACAACACTATTTTCTACTATAAACTACAAATTCAGAAAAGCTATGCAACAAAAAGAGAGCAAAGTCCTAACAAATGTGACAAGCAAATCTGACCATCCAGGAATTTTCTGTATAGCATCTCCTTGGCATGAAGGTGAATAGAAATAGAGATATTTATACTAGTAATTGTGATCATTCTACCTTGAATACGACTGATTGCAGAAGGAAGTTATTCTAGTGCTTCTCCTCTGAGATATCTTAGAAATCTTTCCTGTTCCTAAGCAGAATTTATAACAGGAGCTACATAAATATCTTTAATAAAGGAAAACAATGTAGTTAAAACTGCTTTGTTTCTTAAAAAGGAAAAGAATTATTACAAAGTTTATAGGGAAGGAATGCATACTACAGGAAGCACCATGACACAGTTTTGCTCTGAGAATATAAATAAAGCTAATGAGAAAGCACAGAGCACCATGCCTTACACAGTGCATGAATCAAAGTTGAAGCTGCATTATACACTAAATTGGCCACCAGATGGCATGACAATTCCAAAATCTTTGAAGGGAGACTAATAGTTATCAGTTTTCCAAATGAATTAGTACCAGTGTGCCTTTTGATTTAAAACAAAATTTGAAGTTAACATTTTCATGTAATTTCACTTTATCCATTTTATGAAGTAGTTATAGAGAAAAGAGACTTCTATATGCAATTATTAATTTTAATCCCTAAAAGTACCAATTTTCTGATATGGGCTATGGAGAAAAAATCTAATCATCTTACAACTATAATATTTTATTTTAAAGTATGAAAGGATCTTACTCATTTTATAAGTAAGGAAACTATCGCCAGGAAATGTAAAGAAACTTGGAAAAGCTCACACTGTTAATAGTAGCAATAATTAAACTAAATCTAAGTTTTTATTTCTATTACAGGGTTCTTTTCACTACTCAAAAAAGTTTAATTTTACTTAAAAAGCCAAACCATTTATTTCTGACCTTATATGCAAGGTTAGACTTCAGTCACAGATCTCACTTGTCTCCTTCCAATGTGTTCAGATAAACCTTAGTGGTAAAACTTGATTTCAACAGCCTTCAGATCTTTAGATCATTAAAATAAAGCAACCAACCAATACCAAAACCAAAACCAAACCCCTGACAAAACAAATCCAGCTGACTTAGTTTCTGTCATTATTATCTTACTAAAAGAATATAATAATGGGACATTTCCCCACATTAATTTTTTTTTTCATTCTTCAAATGTTACCTCTGCAAATTTGCCTATTTCTTTTCCTTTATCACTTACATTAAAAAAACAAACTCCACCTATTAAAGGCAATCATTTTATAGTATGAAAGCTATATAATCTGACTAGGAGTTTTCCTTGAACCACAGATAATATAGCAGGGTAATACAATTTCAAAAATAAAATAAGATGCCCTACCTAAAATAACCTTTACCATCATCTTCTTTTATTTCTAAAGACACAGAGAAGGTAAAGATGTCACTGTCAGGAGTCTGGGGTGCAGCAGTGGCTGAAAGCGGGGTCTGCTTGGCAGAACGGCGGAAGGCAGTGGCAAAACTGTAGAGTATCCGGCTTACCTACAACCAGACATGTTAGAAAACAGGCTGTTATCACAGGAAATAAAATACTTTTATTAAGACTGAAAGTTACCTATTTTGTCAGGGAGAATAATTCCTTTTTTTCTATTGATTTCTTTTTTATAATTATTCTTTAATTTCAGCTTATTGAGGTATAATTGACATAAAATTCTAAGATATTTAAAGTATGTACTATGGTAATATGATATACCTATACATTGTGAAACCCCAATGATGAATTAACACATCCATGTCATCTTTCCCCCACCCCTTGGTGAGAACATTTAAGTTCTACTCTCCTAAAAAATTTTAATTGTAGCCCTGGCCGGTTTGGCTCAGTGGATGGAGTGTCGGCCTGCAGACTCAGGGGTCTCGGTTTCGATTCCGGTCGGGGGCATGTGCCTTGGTTGCGGCGCGTCCCTAGTGGGGGGTGTGCGGGAGGCAGCTGATCGATGTTTCTCTCTCATCATCAATGTTTCTGGCTCTCTGTCCCTCTCCCTTCCTCTCTGTGAAGAATCAGTGAAATATATTTTTAAAAGGGGGAAAAAAATTTTAATTGTACAATGCAGTATTATCACCTGTAGTCACCATGATATACATTAGATCCTCAAATTTTATTCATGCAAGTTTGTTCTCATTTACCAACCTCTCCCTATTTCCCTTAGCCCCCAGGCAATTTCTCTTCTACTCTGTTTCTATGAGTTTGACTTTTTTGTTATTTAGATTTCCTATTGACATCTTTTGGTAAATAAAAATAAGTACAAAAGTTTAGCTCTAAAATAATCGTTTGCAAATGTGTCATTGCTGGAACCACGATGCCAATTTAACCCAGCCAAGAAGCAGCCAACTGGTCTCCTCTGACACTCTCAGCAACAAGGTTTTGGTTAACCTACCTTTTAGCCCATTCATATTTCTGTCCATAAGGCTGGAATAAACAAAACACTTGCAGAGAATTTCATTTGGCTCATAAGTGACCATAATAAATACTGCACACAGTGAAGGTAAAAGTGAAATTTCATTTGCAAACAGTATTTGCTTAAGGACTTACAGCTTCTTGTATTTCACATCGGAAGACATGTATCCTAAAGAGCTCTGCATTGTAATGACTTTCAGTGAAAGCAAAACAGTCACTTTCAGGAGTTCCATCATGTCCTCTGACACAGAAGAGGATTTTGTAGATAGGATAGTTTGCTATTTCAGTGTTTGTCTGAGGATCTAAGAGTCTGTCCAGAAAAAAATATATAAAAAGATTAGAGGGATTATGGACTATTTTCACTATATCTATATTATGATTTGAGACTCATCTTTCTAGCAGGAAGTTCATATATACCTTTAGTGGAATTAGCTAACCACATTAATTTTAAGTCTTGATAATTAAGTCACATATGGATTCCTAAAGTTATTGATTACATAATTTCATTATATTAAAACTACATAATCCCCATATTTTAGGGAGGCAATCAGGAAGGCATAAATAATATCAGTAAGTACATATGTTTCTTATATACTCTGTAACTAAAAACAAGAACAATGAGTAAATTAGTCTTATCAGAATTATTAAAGATGTGCTTCTCATTCTCTCCTAAAAGAATGACCTAATCTGCTTTCTTATCTACTAGAGGCCTGATGCACGAAATTCATGCAAGAGATTCAGCCCTCGCAGCCCCTCACAGCCTTGGCTGGCCCTCGCAGCCCCAGCTTCATCCGAAAGGTAATCTGGAAGGTCATTTGGCTGTTTGGTCTAATTAGCATATTAGCTCTTTATTATATAGGATAATAATAAAAGCATGATATGCTAATTGTACTAGCCGTCATTGGGGACGAAGCTAGGGCCAGAGGGAAGCCCGAGTCCCGGGTGCATGCTGGCAGCAGGAGCAAAGCCCGGGCCCTGGGTGTCAGAGGGAAGCCGGTGCTGGCAGCCGGGGGAAGGAAGACCTACTCTTGCACAAAATTCCTGCATCAGGCCTCTAGTTTAAAATAAAAAGCTAGTGTGTTAGTCAGTGTAAAACACGTTCTTTTGACTCACGGCAAATAAAGGGAGAGAGACTGTACAGAATGTTAACACTTAAGAAAAAAAATCATTAATAAAAATTTTAAAATGCCATGCATTGCCCTAGCTGGTTTAGCTCACTGGATACAGCGTCGGCCTGGGGACTGAAGGGTCCCAGGTTCGATTCTGGTCAAGGGCATGTACCTTGGTTGCAGGCACATCCCCAGTAGGGGGTGTGCAGGAGGCAGCTGATCGATGCTTCTCTCTCATCGATGTTTCTAACTCTCTATCCCTCTCCCTTCCTCTTTGTAAAAAATCAGTAAAATATAGTTTAAAAATAAAATAAAAAATAAATATAATGCCATGCATTGAAAATCAAAGAAAGGTCATTCATTCATGAAATATTTATGTGATACCTACAACATTCCAGGCTCTGTTCTGAGCACTGAGGAGACAACTATAAAAGGACTAAAAAGAAACTATGCCACTTCAACAATATGCAGGGGCATCTATGGGGAAGGCCTGTGCATAATGGAAATCTGTAAAAGGGGAACTAATCCAGGTTCAAAGGTACTTTGATAAAACTCTAACTCTGGCTGAATAGCTCAGTTAGTTAGGGCATCATCCTGATATGCCAAGGTTGCAGGTTCAATCTCTGGTCAGGCACATACAAGAAGCAACCAATGAATGAAAAATAAGTAGAGCAACAAATTAATGTGTTTTGTTTTTTTCTCTCTCTCTTCCCCTCCCTTCCTCTCTCTCTCTAAAATCAATTAAAAAACATTTTTTAAACTCTGAAAAACAGGACAAGAGAAAATGGTTTTCTTATATCTTTACAGAATTAAAATAGAACAAAGCATAACTTCCGTCAGGGAAACAACTACAGAGTTAGAAGCATATAGAAATGAGTGCTAAAGAAATTTTATTAAAAGACCAGGAGAGTATTATGCTAAGAGAAATAAGCCAGTCAGAGAAAGACAAGTATCACATGACCTCACTCATATGCGGAATCTAAAGAACAAAATAAACTGATGACACAATAGATCCAGAGACACAGAAACAGGGAACAGACAGGTGAATCTGACAGAGAAGGCAGGGGTGGATGGCTGGGAAGAAATTAACCAAAGAACTTATATGCACACATATGCATAACGTATGGACACAGACAATAGTGTGGTGAAGGCCTGAGCCAGGGGTGCTTTAGAAGGGGTCAATGAGGGAAAAACAGGGACATCTGTAATACTTTCAACAATGAAATTTAAAAATTTTTAAAAACTTAAGAAGAAAAAGAAAAGTTTTACATCAGCCCTGGTCAGCATAGCTTAGTGGTTGGAGTGTTGGCTGGTGCACCCAAGGGTCGTGGGTTAGATTTCTGGTCACGGGCACATACCAAGTTGCAGGTTCGACCCCTGGTGCTGGTCAGGGCGTGCAGGAGGCAACAATCCATGTTTCTCTCACATCAAAGTTTCTTTCTCTGTCTCTATCTCTTTCTCCCTCCCTTCTACTCTCTCTAAAAAATATATATATCAATGAAAAAATGTACTTGGGTGAAGATTAACAACAACAAAAGTTTCACATTAATAAATATAATTAAAATTAGGATTTGTGAAATCGTTCTTTAAATACTCCAAGAAAAATTACATATGCATATTTTTGAAATTTTGAATAATTAACTTACTTCTATCCCCATACAACTACAACTCTACTAACATGAAAAGCCAAAATGCTTCTGAGGGTCATGATATAAAACTAAGTGAAGAAAGCATGTTACAAGATGGTATGTATATTTCTACTGTTAAAAAGTTTGATTCTAATAGTTCTATTAAGTATACATGCATATATATGTAGTTATATACACACGTATATAAACATATACACATACAAATACACAAAGAGGGTCTTGATAAACTAAGATGTAACTGTTTATTAATAGAAATAGAATTGAGTATTTTCCTGAATTTTTGCTTATTTATGTTTTCTGATTTTTCTGAAATCAGGGGGAAATGTTATTTTATTTTAGCTGTGTTCATCTGATTATTTAGAATTCTGCATTTAGCTAGTTTCTATAGATATTTGTTGTTATTGATTCTATAAAAATGTAGAATATAGTTAGTATAAAAATAGCCATTTCTAGAGACTTTTCTGGGCCTCAGTTTCATCATCTTAAAAATTAAGAAACTGGCCCAGCCAGTGTGACTCAGTGGTTGAGCATTGACCTATGAATCAGGAGGTCACTATTCAATTCCCAGTCAGGGCACATGCCTGGGTTATGGGCTCGATCTCCAGTGTGGGGCGTGTAGGAGACAGCCAATCAATGATTCTCTCTCATCATTGATGTTTCTATCTCTCCCTTCCTCTCTGATATCAACAAAAATATATATTTTTTTAAATTAAGAAACTTGTACTGGAATAGTTAATATTTACCAATAGGTTTCTGTAATTTCCAAAATCAGCATTAAACTCCCTATTGAACTAATGTGTCAAGCTAGTATTTGTACTGGGAGAACACGGAAAACATAAATTGTTAGACAGACTCTCATGTCAATATATTTCAATTAACCTACAAACATTTACATTTCTAATGTGCTACACACTAGTGGTCGCCAACCTTTCGGACATCACGGACCACCGGTTGGCAACCACTGCTACACACAATTAGAGTAGAGAAGAGTATAAAAAAACTGTTCAAACAAGTGACTATTTTTCGTAAGGGTCACAATACTTGGAAGACATGATAACTTAAGTGCCAGAGAACTGAACAATACATGAATAAATGTTCTTGTCTTTTGACTGCTTATTTCTAAAACTACAGGTCAGAAATCTGATCAACTGTGACAAATACTTCAAGAGGCTGGTCTTACCTCACAGTTCCCTCAGACACATTTGGCACTGATAGGGTTACATCCAGTGAAATCTGACACTGGCTTCTTAAGATGGACATCATCCTTAAGGCTTCCACTTCACTCCGGGGAGCATTAACTGAGGCACAGCCTAAGTAAGTTAGCTTGCTAAAGACCACACTGTCCTCATCAGCCACTGGTGTGAAAGGACTTGACCCTTCAGAATCTGAAAGAAATGATAATAAGGTGGTTAATTTTGTTTGATATTTTGTTGAATATGAAATCCAAGTAAAAATCTACAGGTTATATTTAGGTTCGAAAATTAAGTACTAATGAGATAATATCCCATTGCTCCAGAAGAAGTGCCCATTAAAGCCAGAAATCTCACACTAGAACTGTCACTAACACCAAAATTTTCAGGTTTTGCTGTATTGTCAATCCCGAGTCTAAAAGGTGACCTGAGATTCAGATCCAATTTAACTTTCTGCTTCGCATTTGTTTTGACTTTGTTGTTTACACTTAGGAGAAAACAAAACAAAACAAACAAAATAACCCTTTAGTATTTCACCCCTCTGAAAAATCCTATCTGTCTTCTTTCTAATCTGCACTGTTATAATTATTTCTCTCACTCATCATCATAGCCACTTTATTAAGTTCTCTCAATCCCCTTGCTCTCTCTTCCCCAATAAACATCTGCAGTTTTAACACCAATGCACCTTTCTAATTGCCCTTTTCCTCCTGCAGCTTTTTTTCAATTTGGCAGCTATTCCCACAGAGCTATAACATAGGCCTACAGCAAACATCTCTCACCAAGCTTTACTCCTCCATTTGTTCAACACTGTACACATACTCCTCTTTTAATCATCCTGAAGTAAGATTCCCTAATGTCATTTAACTATTTCCCTTTCTTTGGTACAAATGACAGAATGGTACATCTATTTACTTCCCTCATATTCCCCTAAATCTTGAATCTGAATTCTAGAGAACACAGATAATGGTTTTTGCTCACTCTGAATCAAACCTAGAACAGGGTAGACGCTCAAATATTAAAAACAATAACCTTCAGTAATGTAAGCAATGCAGCAATCCTAACCTCCTTGTCCAGGTTGCACTGGCAGGCTCATCTCTGGTTTTTGGAGCCCTACTAATGGCACAGGGTTAATGGTGGATGAAGCTGAGAGCGGATTAGAAAGAGGCCCATCTCCTTCGCCATCCAGTTGCGACCTTTCCACAAGCTCCTTTTCCCCTGGCTGGTCGTCCATTGGAGGATCCATTAGCACATCTGCCAACTCTTTTTGCAGCTGCTGCTCACTTCCATTCCCTATAATCTAAGGGTCACAAATACATGCAATCAGCGAAGTGAGAGAGAGGCCAGGTCTGATTCAAATGGGTCTGCATCTAGAGAAAAATCAGCTTTTCTTTTGATACAAAGATATTTTCTGAAACGTTTTTTTAATAGAATAAATCAAGATCTGCAATAAATAAAAGCTGCAACTGCCCTCTTAATTCATAATTTTTTTCATGAAAAAGTTTAATGACTTTGAGACTAATACCCAGAAATACATGTGAATAGTCTATTAATGTTATTAAAAATTTTCTACAATGTCCTAAACTAATAATGAAAAGATTTCTAATTTTACTGTCTGGTGAAAAACAATGCTGTTAAGAGGAATATCCTTAGCAGCTCCCTTATTGTTAAGAAAAAGGAAACTGTGTTTGCTTCCAGAAGTTATCAATAGACACATCACTTATTAGGTAATAAAATTTCCCATGTATTTTACCACTCCTGCTATAAGTACATCTCTCATATTTCTGAGGAAGACTTCTCTGATATGAACAAGTTCTTAAAGTTATGAGACACTTGAATAAAGCAATCTTTCTTTCCCTAATATGTTTCTTCTCTAATATGTATAAGATGTTCCTGAGAAACAGAAGCAATCCATTTTAATAATGTCAAGTATTTTTCTAGAGTCATGATGGTTTATTATTAGTTGCTCAACAAGGAAGCAAACAAGAACAAAATCAAGTGGAGCTTACCCAATGCTAAAGAAAACCACAGTGACAAAACCCAGTATGGACATTAAATGCTTATTCAAGAAAAAATTTAAAAGAATTCATTTAGGAAAAGGAAAGTCATGATGAAAACAAGGTGGCTGATTTGGAGGCTTTCTGAAGATTAAACCCTGACAAAATGTTAAAAGAGGTGGGACTAAGAGACTGTTAGAGAATGAGGTCTTCCCAGTAGAGTCAACACAGAAGTTGGGAAGCAAAATTCCAGTTAACAGAGGTACCTCTGGACTATCGAGGAACCCAGTTCAAACATCTTTCATAACTTACAAACTTCAAGTCCCTTTGGCTGTAAATTATGATTGAGAAACAGTCTTAAGTCCTTTTTGCTGACATTTTCCCAAGGAAATTCTAACGTATCAGCCACTCCTGCCTTGGAAATAAGAGCCAGACAGATGTTCAGCCTCTTAGCTTCAATTACACACAGGTCTGTTCCTGTGAACTTCATTTTATGTTTACAGTCACTGCTAATGGAACTACAAGTGGTTCAAGTCAAGTAATTTTAATTTTTGCTTATGTCTGATCCTACTCCTTCACAACTGCAATCAAAATTCTTTTTTCAGAAATTGTGTTTTCAAAAGCACCTAGAAAACAAACTAGAAATTAGTTTCAAATAACCTCTTATACTTTCAGAAATACTGAATCACCAGAAGTAAATAAAAGATAACCAAATTGCATCCACACTGTTTTCTAAGGGTAGGAGAACCAACATCGAAGGACAGGTAAGCCCTGGACAGGTAGCTCAGTTGGTTAGAGCATCATCTCGATATGCCAAGGTTGTGGGTCCAATCCCCAGTCAGAACATATACAAGAATCAACAAATGAATGCATAAATAATTGGAACAACAAATCAATGTTTCTCTCTCCTTTCTCTCTCTAAAATCAATAATAATAAAAAAAGAACAGTTCAGAGCTTCCTAAAAACAGATGAAGATATTATATTCCATGTTTAAGAAATTAGTAATTATAACTCAGGAGGCAATCACTAAAAGAACAACCTAATTAGAAAGAAGACATTTTACACGCTATGAAGTATTTTGTTCTTTTCAATATAGGATATACTATGAGTAAAACTCAAGTTTTCTGTTACATTGGCTGCCTATATTGTAATATATTCGCCAATCATGAAAATATACCTAACCCTGAAAAGAAAATATTTATATGTTTATCTTTTGTGTTTAAACATGTGTATTTTGCATTCTTCCCTCGTTTATAAAGTCTATAAACATTAAGAACTGCCTTCTATTTCCTTAACTCATTTTTGAAGGCTAAGAATAAGTAATGTACACACGAAATTTGGTTTTTAAAAGCTGCTTAAAAATAGCAACCTAACATATGCCTTAATAATTAGGTCCAATACAGTACTCAACAATTATCATGTTATATCACTTGTCAACCTTTAATCCAATTTCAAAATTACTATCTGTAAAATTATAATATACATATTTATAATATACATACTTAAATCAATTAAGGTGTTTTTTTAAAGATAGTCCATTAATCTTTCCTAGGTGTATAGGGAAACAGCCTTTCAAGGTTTCAAATGCTGGCCTGCATCCGTCACCTAGAGAACTTGTTAAAACACAAACTGTTGGGCCCTAACAGAATTCCAAATCAGTTAAGTCTGGGGTGGGCTTGATAATTTGCATTTTAAAAGTTCCCAGGAGATGGTGATGCTGCTGGTCTGGGGACCAGACTCTAATCACCAACCTTAGATTAACGGTTCTCTAACCATCTATATATATAAAAAACCAGCAACCGGAACACCAGAACGACTGGTCACTATGACACAGTGTGGCCTGCCAACTGGCCTGATCAGGGGAAGGGCCAGCTGGCAAACTGCCCGCGGCCCCTCCACCCAGCTGGCCCCATCCCAGATCGGCCCCCCTACCCTGGGGGCGGGGCAGACCCGCCCCCAGCCCCCCCCCCCCCCCCGCTCCTCCCTTTGTCCCCTCACTTCCACTCTGACAACTCATTAGTCTCAGAAGTAGAGCCTGGGCATATGCATGTTTAAGAAATTCACAGGTGATTTACAAAATAGATAGCAGGTTAGATTAACCCAGCAGACTTGTAGTTTCTTGATGCCTGGTATACATGAACAACAGCTTAAACAAACCAGCAACTGCTTATCTCTAAACTTTTTGCTATAACAGGAAATAAACCCACAATTAATAGGGCCTTCTGTTCTGTGCTGTCAAAAGCATTCCTAACAGATAACACAATCATCCTATCTAATAAAAGAGAAACATGGTAATTAGCCGTACATCCGCTACCCTTCCCATTGGCTAATCAGTGAGATATGCAAATTAACTGCCAACCAAGATGGTGGCCGGCAGCCATGCACTGAAGCGAACAGGAGGCTTGCTTGCTTCAGTGATGGAGGAAGCCAGGTTCCCCGCCTGCCTTGCCGGCCTCTCAGCTGCAACTCTAAGCAACTATGTTGCAAATATAGAAACTAAACAAAACCCCAGAAACCTGCTTTAGTCAACGGGCTTCAGCCAGCCGGACTGCAACATTGTATCAAATACAGAAGGTAAACAAAGGCCAGAAACCTGCTTTCAGCAGCCGAGGCCTCAGAGCTGGAGCCAAGCCTCAGAGCTGAAGCTGGCCCAGAATTTAAAAGAAAAAGAAAAAAAGGAGCGGTTGGGAGCTTCAGTCACCCGCCAGACTGAAAACGGCCCTCAGCCCCTCACCCAGACTGGCCAGGCACCCCAGTGGGGACCCCCACCCTGAAGGGGGTGTGACCAGATGCAAACAGCCATCATCCTCTCATCCAGGCTGGCCAGGCACCCCAGTGGGGACCCCCACCCTGATCCAGGACACCCTTCAGGGCAAACCAGCCGGCCCCCACCCGTGCACCAGGCCTCTATCCTATATAGTAAAATGGTAATATGCCTCCCAGCACCGGGATCAGCGGAGCACCGAGGCCTCCCGGCACCGGGGATCAGCGTGACAGGGGGCAGCGACCAAACCCCCCTGATCCACCCTCCGGCTCCTGTGTTGTGACAGGGGGGCGGGGCCATAACCTCCCTATTCTGCCCTGCTCTGTTCATGACCAGGGGAAGGCACCCCCAACCCCCTGATCGGCCCTGTTTCTGTGTGTGACAGGGGTGCGGCGCCCCCAACCCCCCCCTCCCCCCCTCACGGGCCCCTGCTCTGTGTGTGACAGGGTAGACCCCATAACCTCTCCCATCGGCCCTGCCCCTGAGTGTGACAGTGGGTGGCGCCCCAGCCCCCTGATCGGCCCTGCTCTGTGAGTGACAGGGGGCAGCGCTCCAACCCCCCTGATTTGCCCTGCTCTGTGAGTGACAGGGGGCAGCGCCCCAAACCCCTGATCGGCCCTGCTCTGTGCGTGACAGGGGGTGGCGCCCTCAACCTCCCCATCAACCCTGCCTTGAGTGTGACGGGGCGGTGCCCCAACCCCCCAATCGGTCCTACCCTGAGCGTGACTAGGGATGGCATCGCAACCTCCCGATCCGCCCTGCTCTGTGCATGACAGGGGGCGGCGCCCCAACTCCCCAATCGGCCCTGCTCTGAGCCCGACCAGGGGCTGCACCTAGGGATTGGGCCTGCCCTCTGCCACCCGGGAGCAGGCCTAAGCCAGCAGGTCATTATCTCCCGAGGGGTCCCAGACTGCGAGAGGGCACAGGCCGGGCTGAGGGACCCCCTCTCCCCCCCCAAGTGCACAAATTTTTGTGCACCGGGCCTCTAGTCTTTAAATAAATATAATTGCAGTCAATCAAGATGTTGTGATATTAATGAAAGGGCAGACATATAGATCAGGGGTCCTCAAACTTTTTAAACAGGGGGCCAGTTCACTGTCCCTCAGACCGTTGGAGGGCCAGACTATAGTTTAAAAAAAAAACTATGAACAAATTCCTATGCACACTGCACATATCTTATTTTGAAGTAAAAAAAACAAAACAGGAACAAATACAATATTTGTATTTGCATGTGGCCCGCGGGCCGTAGTTTGAGGACCCCTGATATAGATCAATGTAACAAAATAGAATCCAGAAATAGATCCACACATATATGGTCAATTAGTTTCAGCAAAGTTGGCAAGGTAAATCAAGGGAGAAAGGTAATAAAACAAATGGTGCTAGAACAATAATTTGACACCTATACACATGCAAAAACATGAATCACAACCAATACTTCATATCATATACAAAAATTAATACAAAATGGATCACAGATCTAAACATAAATTCTAAAACTATAAAACTTATAGAAAAAATAGGAGAAAATCTTTGCAATCTTGGGATACAATTTCTTAGGGCACAAAAATTATGCATAAAAAAATTGATAAAATGGGTTTTGTCAAAACTATAAATGTCTGCTCAAAAGTTACTAATAAATTGTTTGCGGGTAGTTTTTATCGCACGCTAACAGGTGGCTCTACTTCTTACAGTCAACGTAAAACGTATAAATACGTTTCCCGCATACAATGTGTTAAGACAATGAAAAGAGAAGCCACAGACTTGGAGAAAATATTTGCAAACTATATATGCTATGAAGAATTTATATCCAGAATCTATAGAAAATTCTTATAAGCCAATAATAAGAAAACAAGCAACCCAATTAAAAAAATAGACATTTCACCAAAGATACATGAATGACAAATAAACATATAAAAAAAACTCAGTATCATT
The DNA here is from genome assembly GCF_000147115.1 of Myotis lucifugus. Classification (NCBI taxonomy): domain Eukaryota; kingdom Metazoa; phylum Chordata; class Mammalia; order Chiroptera; family Vespertilionidae; genus Myotis; species Myotis lucifugus. Next base: position 2,560,473 of record NW_005871221.1, read on the forward strand.
AGCCATTTGAAAAAATCAATAGTATGCCTCTATACACCTGTAAGAATGGCTAAAATTAAAACAAAACAATCCTGACAATACCAAGGGCTGGCAAGGATTGGGGCAACTGAAAAACGCTCATGTATTGCTGGTGGGAAGGCAAAATGGTACAATCACTTTAGCTTGTTTTTTGTAAAATTTTATAAAGTTAAATATATACTCACCATATGACTCCCTCCTAGGTATTTACTGAAGAAGGCTAAAAACATAAGTCTACACAAAGACCTGTGTGCAAATGTTTATAGCAGCACTAATCATAATCACAAAAAAACTGAATAAAAAGTAGTATTTATCGACTGGTGAATGGATAAACAAATGCCTATGGCCTCTATACAATAGAATACATCTCAGCAATGAAAAGTAATAAATTACTAATATACACAGAAACAAGGATGAATCTCAAAGGCATTATTCTAAGTAAAATAAGCCAGACACAAAAGACTATATACTGTATGATTCCATTTATATGGCATTCTGGAAAAGGCAAAACTATAGGGACAGAAATCAGATCGTTGGTTGCCAAGGGCTATGAAGGAGGGAAGAGGATTGACTAAAAAGAGGCATAAAGAGACTTTTGGAGTGATGAAAATATTCTGCATTTTGACTATGATGGTGGTGGTGACAAAAAAGTTTACATTCATTCAAGGTCACATAACTAACTATACATCTAAAAGGGTTGAATTTTACTATGTATAAATTTTACCTTAATAAACTTGACTTAAAATAAAACAGAAAGAATATATTGAGGTAGGGGGCAGGGGCGGGATGGGAGAGGTCAATAGGGAAAAAGGGAACATACGTAATACTTTCAACAATAAAGATTTTTTTAAAAAAGAATATATTGATCACGCTCTCCCTCCCAGGAGCATACCCGTGCCTTTCCTTCCCCCTCTCACGGCATAGCCTAAACCCTAAGGGACCCCACAAGTCTTCTAACGGGAACAATGGGCAGTCGCACCTCATCCAGGGCTAACCCTCTGAACCTGGCTCCAAGGCTCCCTGTTCTCTGACTTCTCAGTGAGCCAAAGCAGCCAGGCCTAGTCTCTCTCTCCTGTTGCTTTTTCTATCCTAGGCCCTTCCTTGTTTCACTGTCCCCAGCTTTAATAAACACTCTCAAAATGAAAATACATATATTAAAAAAGAATATATTGATAGTGTGGGAGGCTATGCATATGTGGAGGCAGGCATTATATGGGAAATCTCTGTACCTCCCTCTCAATTTTACCATAAATCTAAAACAGCTCTACAAAATAGAAAGAAAAAAGAAAAAAAATGTGGTTTCTACTAACAATGCAATTAAAGGATACAACTGTTCCTTTTCTTTATCTGCTGTTCAATAGGTGTTCTTCCAGGTTTCTGTTTTTGGTAATAACCTCATTTTATAGACTCTCCTATGCCATCTCACTGCCCCAGGATATATAAATAATCACTAATCTATTCCTACAATCCCTTCCTCAACTATCTATTGAACAGACATCTTCAGCTATATACTCCAAACTTACTGCATCAAAACTTAACTCACTGGCCCTAACCAGTTTGGCCTAGTGCAGTGATGGCGAACCTTTTGAGCTCGGCGTGTCAGCATTTTGAAAAACCCTAACTTAACTCTGGTGCCGTGTCACATATAGAAATTTTTTGATATTTGCAACCATAGTAAAACAAAGATTTATATTTTTGATTTTTTTTTATATATTTAAATGCCATTTAACAAAGAAAAATCAACCAAGAAAATGAGTTCGCGTGTCACCTCTGACACACGTCATAGGTTCGCCATCACTGGCCTATTGGATAGAGTGTTGGCCTGCTGACTGAAGGCTCCTGGGTTCGATTCAGGTCAAGGGCATGTACCTTGGTTGCGGGCTCAATCCCCAGTAGGGGGTGTGCAGTAGGCAGCTGATCGATGTTCTCTCTCATCAACGTTTCTCTCTATTCCTCTCCCTTCTTCTCTGTAAAAATCAATAAAATATATATTTTTTTAAAAACTTAACTCACTGTCTGATTGCCCTCCTGTATCAATTTTTTTTAAACAGATCAATGAATTGCACTACTATCCACTCAGTGGCCAAATGAAGGATCATGATCATCCTTGACTCCTGTCATTCCCACACTACTCACATCCTCCTGATCCTTGCTCAATTGTGCACATTTTCCTTCTCTCTCTCTGCACAGCTAACACTACTTGACAGTGTCTTTCATTTTACACAAGCATACTGCAAAGGTAGTAGTTTCCATGCCTCTTTCTCTCTGCTGTGACCTTTCTTAGTGCCATTCAAGTTATAATTGCAAATTCTAGTTCTGATCTAGCATTGCCTTATTTTTTAAACCCATAATGTAAAGCTCAAATTCATATCTATATTCTACGAGTTTTTCACAACTCTGCCCAATCTACCTTTCCATCTCATATCAGTCATATCAAACTACTCAGCTTTCCCAGGACACATCATAAACTTTCAAGCATCTAGACTTTGCATAGACTCTTTGCTTTCCTGAAAGCCACCCTCTTCTCCTTTGTTTTCTTTAAGACAAAGTTTAAATTCTGTTACCTCCTCCGGGTTTAACGGCTCCCTCCTTAGGGAGTGCTACCATAATATTAGCATACTAGAGGCCCAGTGCATGAAATTCGTGTACTCAGGAAGGGGGATCCCTCAGCCCAGCCTGCACCCTCTCCAATCTGGGACCCCTCGGGGGATGTCCGACTGCCGGTTGTCCCACAGGGATCGGGCCTAAACTGGCAGTCGGACATCCCTCTCACAATCTGGGACTGTGGCTCCCAACCACTCACCTGCCTGCCTGCCTGCCTGCCTGATTGCTCCTAACTGCTTCTGCCTGCCAGCCTGATCACCCCCTAACCACTCCCCTGCCAGCCCAATTGACGCCTAACTGCTCCACTGCTGGCCCGATCGCCCCCAACTGCCCTCCCCTGCCAGCCTGGTCGCCCCCAACTGCCCTCCCCTGCTGGCCTGGTTGCCCCTAACTAACTCCCCTGCCGACCTGGTCACCCCCAACTGCCCTCCCCAGCCGGCCCGGTCACCCCTAACTTCCCTCCCCTGCCGACCTGGTCACCCCCAACTGCCATCCCTTGCCAGCCTGGTCGCCCACAACTGCCATCCCCTGCCAGCCATCTTGTGGCAGCCATCTTGTGTGTTGGAGTGATGGTCAATTTACGTATTACCTCTTTATTAGACAGGATACATTTACTAAAGGCCTGGTACACAAAATTCATGCATGGGTAGGATCCCTAGTGGCTGCCAACGGGGGCCTTCCTTCCCCAACTGCCGGCTGCCGGCAAGGACCTTCCTTTGTTCGCACTGCCCCCTAGTGGTCAGCACACGTCATAGCAAGCAATCAAACTCCTGGTCGGTTGAACTCCTAAGGGGACACTTTGCATATTAGGCTTTAATATATATAAAGAAGATTCTAGCATTGCTACTTGTTTTAGAGAATATTTGTTTAGTGAATCTCTTGAACCAGGTTGATCATTATTAGAGAGCAGAGACTGTTTAAGTTATCTTTATATTCCCAAAGATAAGTGACTAGTGCAGAATACACCCACAATACATGTTTACTCAACTGAATTTTATACATGCAAAAAATAGAAGCCAAAATAGTACGATTTTATCCAATTTGGATATGACTTTGGTTTACAGAAAATAAAATCTAATCTGAATGATTTATTTTAGCTTTGTTTTAAAAACAAAAACAAATACCATCTTTTCCTATTACCTTGAGAGTGTCATTAAGGTTTAACATTTACAATAAAAAGTACAGGACCTAGCCAGTTTGGCTCAGTGGATAGAGCATCGGTCTGCGGACCAAAGGGTCCTGGGTTTGATTCCGGTCAAGGGCACATAACTTGGTTGTAGGCTCCTCAGGCCCGGCCCTGGTCAGGGCTCATGCAGGAGGCAACCAATCAATGTGTTTCTCTCACATCTATGTTTCTCTCTGTCTTTCCCTCTCTCTTCCACTCTCCCTAAAAATCAATGCAAAAATATCCTCGAGTGAGGATTAACCAAAAAACTAAATAAATTTTTTAAAAAATTAAAAAAAAAATATATATATATATAGGACCAAATAGCATGCTGCAATTCACAAACAATAAACTTTGAAGTCCAAAGACTTCCAAGTTATTTAGCACAATATAAAAATAAAAAAGCAAAGCAAACATGTACAAATAATACTAATAAAGTAACATTTAGATTTGTGTTCCTCTTCATGTTATATACATGAAGAGGAAGGGAGAGTTCTTTAGGAAACAGTCTTGAATGAGAAAAAAACAAGTATAAAGTAGCCAATTTAGTAGGTACTGTAAACACAGACATAAATATTTACAAGGACAGAGACTGCATGGTGAATGATTTCTGCATGATTGTTTATAAAGCAGGTGGTAGAAAAAATACTGGAAACAAGCTAGCTTGTGGCACAACTCCAGGAGGCACCATTCACATCATGGACTATGAGAACAGCACCCTCTGGGGTTGCACAGAGTATAGCCTACGCACCTGTCCTTAGTAGCCCTACTTGGGCTCCACAGTAAGACAGACCTGAGTTTGGGACATGGCTCTGACACTAACGCTGTTGGTTGTGAACAAATTAACTCTGGGAGCCATAACTGTCTCATCTCTAAAATGATGACATTCATGTCTATCTCACAGGATTGTCATGAGGGATCAATGATACAATAATATTACCACTGGGCAGTTTATTTATTTCAGGCCCTGTGATTTTTACAGGTTACCTCATTTCTTCACAGTACCTGTCATCAGTAGGCATCCAATTAGTATCACCATTTTCAGCTATTTCTAAGTAAACTCTGATCTATGTACGGGAGTTAAGGTTTAGAAAAGCAAGTAACCTTTTAAAAAAGTAGTTCTTCCACTTTCCATGATCCAGAGAAAACTAAAAACACACCTACTATTCATGTACAAAAGAAGCATTACTGGAAGAACATCTGTGTGTTTTTTTTGTAAACATATCAAAGATAACAACTTATGATAGAATTGGTCACTGAGAAAAAACTGCACTTATGGACCAAAGGACAAAGTGTGCCAAAGGCAATACCTAGCAGAGTCATTTCCTTTATTTTCTACTTATCACTGTATAGCTTATTTCCCTTCACTGCAACAGTACCAACGAGGCCCCTCGACTTGCCAGTTACACAAAGCTACTTTGCTTTAGGCAGTTTGGAACCCGCTGTCAGTGGAGATTGTATGTCCTCAAAGAAGCATGCTTAGGAAATGAAATGTGTGTTTGAGAAATCCATAGGTGATCAAAAAATTACAAACAAATTCCTGATCTATACTTCCCACTACTTGTGTCATATTGCAAGAAAATATACAGTGGGGCCTTGACTTACGAGTGTCCCGACTAATGAGTTTTTCGAGATAGAGCCGTCTCTCAGCCGATTTTTTGCTTTGAGTTGCGAGCTAAAATTCAGGTTACGAGCCAGCTTCAGATACCCCACCGCTAGTTGGTGCAGCGAACATCACAGTGAACGCCACAACATCAGCCTAGCATCACGTGTCTCACTCGTTCACTGTTGATTTGACATACGAGTAATTCGAGTTATGAGCTCCGTCACGGAACGAATTAAACTCGTAAGTCAAGGCCCCACTGTAAACCAAAATGGTTCAAACTGAGTAATTCTGCTCAGCTTCAGTGTAAAAGCTAAGTCATTTCAAAACAAGTACATAAATTACAGTTTTATCAGAAAGCAAGGCACAAAATAACCAGAAGCCCAATCTGGATACTGGAAGGAATAGTTACTAATCTCAGATCCACCTCACATACTCCTTCTGGGATCTTCAATAAAACCTTAAATCTCTTTGTACCTCATTTATAAACTGTAGCTGTTTTGATTATTCATTTCTTTATCTTAACTGCATGAAGGAAGGACCAGAGAAAATACCTAAAATTACCATTAGGAATTATTAACATTAATTTAAAACAAAAAAGGGCCCTAGCCTGTTTGGCTCAGTGGAAGGAGAGGCAGTCCGAGAACTGAAGGATCACAGATTATATTTCAGTCAAGGGCATGTACCTCGGTTGAGGCTATCCCCAGTTCTGGGTGGTTTGTGGAAGGCAACCAATCAATGTGTCTCTCTCACATTGATGTTTCTCTCTGTCTCTCCCCCTCCCTACCATTCTCTCTAAGAATCAATGGAAAAATGTCCTCTAATGAGGATTAACAACAACGAAATAAATATTTATTTAAGTAAGTAAATAAATAAATAAATAAATAAATAAATTTTTTAAGAAAGGGCCCAGGCTGGAGTGGCTCAGTTGGAGTGTCATGGTGGGTTTAATTCTCAGTCAGGGCACATACCCAGGTTGCAGGTTCCACCTCTGGTTGGGGCGCATGCAGGAGGCAACTGACTGACTCTCACACTGATGTTCTCGCTCTCTCTCTTTCTGTTTTCCTTTCTCTCCCTCCCTCCCTTCCTCTCTCTCAGATCAATTTAAAAAAGTAAAATAAAAAGAAAAGGGGGAGGAACAGAACACCTTGTGAATTCATCCTAGAAAGTGAACTGAAGAAACACCTCAAAAATGTATGGTCATTTTTGCTAAATAATGGAATTATGACTGGGTTTTACTTTTCTAATTATCTGAATTTCCTGTATTAAGCATATATTCTTTTAATTAGAGAAAACAAATGACAAAAAGGCTATTTGCACCTTGGGAGAAAAAGAAAAGCAAGTACATACAATTCTACTGTATGTGGTGGTCCTGACTCCAGACCCTTTCAAACCTTTGATCTTTCCACATGTCAACAGACTCACTTCTTTGGGAAATTATTAATCATTCTTTAAGGCTTTGCTGAACTGCTGTCTATTCTATGAAACCTTTCTTTAAGCAACAATTATGTTCCCATGTAATTCTTTTATCTATATTCTAGCACTTGATGAATTTTATGACAAATTTACTTATGTGTCTTCCCCACTACCACCCTGATCCTCAGGAATCTGACACCATGCCTGATGAATAGCACTGTCCAGTTCTGTGAGATTTGATGGTTGTGGAACCAGCTACCTGATGGCTCTTTTAACTTCGTCCCACAAATGCTCAATTGGATTGAGATCTGGTGATTGTGGGGGCCACCTAAGCAAGGTAAAGTCTCCCTCATGTTCTTAACCACTCTTGCACAATACGAGCACCGTGGCATGGCACATTGTCTTGTTGGAAGAAGCCATCTCCATTGGGATTAGTCATCAACACGATAGGATAAACTTGATCAGCAACGATACTTAGGTATGTTGTGCTATTCAGACGTCGTTCCACACGAATTAAAGGGCCCAAATCATGCCAGGAAAACATGCCCTAAACCCTAACACTGCACCCACCAGCTTGAAGGGTTGTACTCATACATGTGGGGTGCATGCTTTCATGCTGTTTCTGCCAAATTCTCACTCTGCCATCTGCATGATGCAACTGGAAACGTGATTCATCGGACCACATGACTTTTTTCCAATGCTCGACTGTCCAATCCTTGTGTTCCTGTGCGAATTGGAGACATTTTATCTTGGTAACTGCAGACAGCAAAGGTGTTTGAACAGGCCTTCGGCTTCCATATCCCATATGATGCAGTATACGGCTAATTTGCCTACAAACGTCAGGTGGTCATAATAATCTGGCCATTCAGTGTATATAGATATAGATATGTTGATCCTTCTCATCCAAGTCTCCATGTCTCTTAACTGACCTTTCATACTTTATAATCTTTCAGTACTATCTTCTGGGTAATTTCCTAAGATTTACATTACAAAAATTTGATTCTCTCTTTAGCCATGTCTATTCTGCTGATTAATGCTGAATCTTTAATTTCACTGCCTCTAAGTTTCATTTGCAGAAGTTCTATTTTAAATTTGCCTGATCTTTTAAACTTTTTGATAATTTTGTTCTTTTGTAATGCTTATAATTTTTTCTTTAAATCTTTAATCATTTAAATCAGTATATCTTAAGGTTACAGCTAATGCAAGTGCCTGAATTTTGGTGAGTTTGATCCTGCTCAGATTTGCTGTCTCTTGCTTATGATAAACTGTCCTTTGTATACATTTGTAAATTTTGAAATGTGTACTATTTTTTATCAGGGTTATCTGTGAGACTACCATGCAGCCCGGGTGGCAAGTATGTCCCTCCAGAGTAGTTCTACAATTGACTCTATCATGTGCCCCAGGAGTATTACCAACCCAGGACCATGCACGTAATGTAAATTCACATCCCAAACATACATGAAGGCAAGCCTATGGGTACAAAAAGCTCAACAAGACTCTCCTCTAAACTGGCGTTCAGGCTAAGATATATAAAATTCCTTATTTTCTTCCTGTGACTGTAGAAACATTTTTTTTTCAAGTCTATCCTTTCAGTTAGGAGTAGCCCTTAAGGGTGTTTTATAATGAAATCTCAGTTGCAACTACTCTCTCTGTAAAACCCAAGGCGTTCTCTCTTTCCCAATGTAGCTACTTTCAAAACCAAAGTCCACTGGTTGTAAAGAACAGTGCAGCCCCAATGTCATCTCATATGTATTGTTCTAACTTTCAGTTCCCTCTTGGCTTTTGTTCCTTAGGGATTTTCTTTATTGTCTTATGAATACAGCTATTATTAAAGGGGTGTTTGTTATATTTCATCCAGCTTTCCCAAGTATTTTGTGCTGGCATTATAAGGTTTTCTAGGTCATCCTATTTTCAAAATAGGAGTTCTTATCCTCAATGCCTAAAACACTTGGTAGATTACTAGCTATCACTTGAATATTCAACAAACCACTCAATTAAAACTTTTGAGATGGAAGAGTGATAAACATATTAAATGTATTTTCTAAATTCAATGCAGTTTTAAAATCTACTAGTGGCTGAGAAAAAGTTTCAAAAAGAATAAGCATAACTGGGCAACAAACTTGCAGTAATCCTGTTATAGTTTCCTTTGATAATAGAACTCATAGTTATCTAATTTTATTACTACTTCACTTACCAGGTCTTCACACACAAAAAATGGTATATACTGTATAGGTATACTGTAATTACATGGAAATAGAGAAAACATTTTAAATTTGGAGAACATGTTGCTCAATTTAGCTGAGTAAGTATCTCTTCGCACTGAGTTGTGCCACCTTAGATTAGGGGTGACACAGGTAAAGTGAAACTAGTCCTTTGATAGTCTTCAATGAGTCTAATTTAGGATGTTTTTTGCTCCAACACTGTGCTGGAACTTCTCTGCTGAACTCCCAGACTTTCACAAAGGTACTCTCATCTGTAAGTGATTATCTAAATCAGTGTTCCTTGAGAGCAGAGTGGTAGGAAACTCCTGTACTATTTTGATGGCATCATCTCCCGTTAACTCTTTCTTTTGCCAGTTGAAATTTACTGTTGAGCTTCTCTAGTGAATTTTTCATTTTAGTTTTTGCTTTCCCATTCAGAATTGCAGTTAGGTGCTTTTTTGTTGTTGTTGTAATTTCTATCTCCTTAATGATATCCTCTATTTAATTTAATACTGTCACCAAACTTTCCTTTATTTCTTTAAGCATGATTTATTTCAATTCATTGATGTTAATAATGGCTACTTTGAAGAGTTGGTATATTAATTCCAACATGACATTCTCACAAGCAATATATACTGCCTTTTCTATGATGTATGGATTGTATTTTGTTTCTTTGCATTTTTCACAATTTTTGTTTGTTTGTTGAAAACTAGGTATTTTAGGTATTATATTGTATCAATTTTCAGTATTGGTCTCCCCACTCTTGGTATTTTTTATGCTTGCTTGTTAGTTTAGTGACTAGCGGGCTTATTTTAGTAAATTCTATTCCCCTAATTCCCATAGTGTTAAGCCTCTGATGTTGCTCCTTTGGGTATCAGATTAGGATTTGCCTACGGTCATCCGGGGATAAGAGTGGTTTTAGCAATATGCTCTGTCTCCTTCTCTGACCACTCCAATAATTGTGGCTGATTACTGTATAGTTTTCAACAAATATAAATTGCTCCACAGAATACAGCAAATTGAGGTTACTTTGAAGGGAGAGCTACAGAAGTCAGTGTTTGAGTTTTGTTCTGATCCGAGGTGGTCTCTGCCTAGCAATCCTACATTTAAACCTGTATGTCCAATCAATCTACAAATCTCTTCCCTATTACCTTTCACTACACCTCCACTGTTTTGGGGAGTACCCCTAGGCTTTAACTTATCCACACTCTGTTGTAAATAAAATCAATTCCTTTGGAAAGAGATTAGGAACTGTTTTATGGCCCCCTTCTCACTATAGGCAAAACCTCTGAGCCACAGCTATAAGGTTGAAAGTATAGACAATAGCATGCTTCTCCTTGAGTGATACCTCATCTTCAGAAGCTGAGCACTTGGTGGGTATGGGAGGTGGTATAATAGTCTCAAGTCCTTTTGGCTTGACTCTAGTGGTGGGGACCACTACTTTACATGCAAGGGCAATCAGGCTCCTGGTATACTCAGCAGCACTACGCCCAATGTATCGCCTCCATGCAGAGAGTTAAGGGCTGGGGCCCCCACCACTGAGTCACACTTGGCCAGCAAAAAAAAAAAAAAAAAAAAAAAAAAAGCTGGAGGCAGGGTGAGAAATGCTATTGTCTATAAGAAAGCCCTCAGACCTGTGAGCTGGGGGGTGGGATTGGGGTGGGGAGGAAACCCTGTTTTCTTGATTGCACCAATGTGAACTGGACTTACTACCATGATGTTTGGCTGGGATAGAGGAGGGGGGAAAAACGGGTCTTGGTTCAAATACCATAGAATTGGTTACCAAATTTTAGTAAATTTCCTTGAATAAATGTTTCTTCATCCTTTAGAACATTTCCACAGACTTTCAGTGGTTGTTTTTTAATAACTATTACCACTGCTGCTGGGGAACAGTTCCACAGAGCTTCCATGCTGTTATGCTGGAGGTGCCCAGCCAGTGAGCTTTTTAAAAATGAAAACTAGATCATGCCCCATTCAAAACTCTCCAAAAATTCCTTTCACATCTGTAACGAAGTCCAAATTCCTACTAAACTCTAAAAAGTTCTATTTAGACCAGCCCCTACCTGTCATTGGATCTCGTCTTCTACCACTTTTTATTTATTTTATTCATTCTGTTCTATCTCTGTCCTAATAAGGGGGACCCTCTTCAGGGTCTGTTTTCTATTCCCTGTGGAAAGCTCTTTTCCCTGATTTCTCCTTGATCTTCTTCCTCATTTCATTCAGGTCTCTGCTCACATGTCACTTCAAGACATTCTCTAAAATAGTACCTGCCCCTTCACTCATTATCCACATATCCTACTTTGATTTTCTTCACAGCACTTAAATTTACTTATATTTGCTTTCTTATATGCTTAGAGTCTGTTTCCTCCAAGAAGGACACAGGGCTTTCTTTACCTATCTTATTCACCACTGTATCTCAAGTATTTAAAACTAGAGACCTGATGCACAAAATTAGTGCACGGGCACGGTCCCTAGGCCTGGTTGGCAATCGAAGCACGAGCGTCTGGCATGGAAGGGAAGGTCCCAGCTGACCCCTGGGCCCTGGGCAGCACCTGGGCCCTGCCTGGCTCCCTTAGCACCTGGGAGCCAGGTGGCGGCCCCGCTCCCGCCACTAGTCGTCTGCAGGGTGATCAGGCCCCACTTGCACCAACCTTGGCCTGGCGCCGCCCACTCACCCACTCCACCATCCCGCCACGGTCCCACTCTCATGGGGGCCCATCGGGGCCGGCAGCACCTCCACTGCCACCCGCTGCCAGCACCGCATCACCAACACCCGCCATGTTCCACACTGCCCCCTGGTGGTGAGCGCATGTCATAGCGAGCAGTCGAACACCAGGTGGAGGGGACAATTTACATATTAGGCTTTTATTATATAGGATAGTACTTGGCACACAGTTGATAAGAAAAACTTGTTAAATGAAAATATGTAAACAGGAATAGAAATGTTTCTAAAGCTACTTACATTTTAAATTATGCTAACAGGTAAACTTTTTATTTATATCCATAAAGAGCAAAACAATAACAGAGTATGGGAAAAGAAGTAATAGTTGTTTGGCTGAGAAAATATAAACAAACAGAAGTGGCCAAAAGCCAGGAATTTAAAGGTCCATTTCAATAATCCTAAAATTCTTTTTTATAAATAGCATTGCTGACCTGCCACTGCCCTTACACTACATACACCAAAACAATTACTTCAAATTCAATGAGAAAGTGAAAACAACACTAAAATTACAAATGTTTACACGACCACTAATTTTGACAGTTAGGGGTAATAGAAGTTTAGAAGTAATCAAATTAAAAATTCTTAATCAAATATAAATGTGTCACTATCACTAATTGTAAATAAAACTTCTTAGCATTAAAAAAGAAAGGATATTATTTCCATGTTCTCACTTGCACTCCATATACCTTCCCATTAAGGCCAAGTTTTGGAATGGGCTTAGCAAGGTTAAACAGAAGAAACTTAGGTTATGGAGTTTTACCTTGAGTCCTGTTTTCTCGTCATCACTCCCATTATTTGTAGATGGTGTCTCATCTCCTTGCCTGGAAACCAAGACAAAATCTTCACTATTAAGAGTGGATACTGAGTCTGAGGACACACTGATTTTTCCAACAGAAGCCTTGTCATCCATGACTCAAGAATGAAGCTCAACTCATGAATGATTAAATATTTTTAAAATGCCTGAAAAACAAAAACCATAAAGATACTCATATAGAATGTCTACCAGATATTCATTTATGCTCTAATTCTTACAAAATACAAATGGAAAAACTGTTTAAAAAACACTTCCAAAATATTTTTCCAAGACTTTCACCACTTACAGTTTAGGTTTTCTAATCTAGATAATAAGGGAATTTGATGCTATTCAGAGCCAAGATACTTCAGATTTCAAATAAATAAAACATATTCCCTCGAGAACAACTCTACCTACAGTAATTTATTTGGCACATGTTGCAATTCTATTCTTGGCCTTTAAAATTATAACAGTACTACACTTCTGTTTTCTATCCTTTAATTTGTAAAGATGTACAAATAAATTATATTGAAGGCACTCAAGTAAATCACTAAGGTTTTCCTACCATTATTGATACTTAAATACTAACATGTGTTTTTAAGAAAGAAAATTCTACATTAACCACCAAGAGAAATAAATTAAAGTCAGGGCAATCATAAATTCTACAGTTGGGAAATACCTTATGTAGCAAGGAATCAGAAGTCCATTAAAAACTTAACCTCCCCATTTCACAGTTTCTTAGAACTCTACTCAATATGAACATTACCAATAAAAGTGTTTTAAGCCATAAATTCCCAACAGGAAGTATAAAAATGTGTCACTTATGAAAAGCCATTCAATTATTTATTGACTCCTAAAATAAAACTCAAACTCATCTACCATTTAAAAACCTGGTTCTGCATACTTTGTGGCAATGTTCTCATTTGGTTGCCAAAACAGCAACAGAACAAATACAATGTTATAATATAGTCAGAAAGCTTTAACCAATTAGCGAGAGTAACTCCAGCTCTATGCTCATCTTGTACCTCTAAGTAAAGGTTCTGAGAGTCTGTTTAATCTTTCCAATTAAGAAATTCTGATTTATTCTGTGGATTTTGAATTGAACATATACTTATTGAACATATACCACATGCCTCGCACTATTTTTCCTTCAAAGGTTCACACCTAGATAACCACCTGGCAGCATGAATCACACAATCCCTAAATAATATAGCTGAAAGAAAACTTAGAAATCATAAATAATATTAAACAAATAAGGAAATGGCAACCCCAAGAAAAGATCATTTAACTAGGTATAACTAAGGCTCTAATCAAGAACTCTTTGCTGCTTTCTACTTAATTTCTTTGCTTCCAGGCAACCACAGCTCTACATTTCATAGCACAAAATCTAAATGCATGCTCCAGAATGTACTTTTGAAAACTTTTTTTTATTGTAGTTCTGCTTCATCCAGTCAATGAATACTTACTGAGTGTCTAGTGTCTAAAGAACGGATCAGATTCTCGCCCCAAAAGAGTTTATAGTTTAGTTGAGAATACAGGCAATTGCACGGGTTAATAGGTACTGATTTAGGGTAAAAACAAAACAAAAACAACTACTATGGGAACATGTTCGGAGAGGCGCTTAGACATGGAGCTAAGAAATGTATTAGAGGTGGTAATAATGTCTTTGCTAAGGACATATAGGGTGTACCCAAAAAATGTACACACACTTTAAGTAACAGCTGATAACTCAATTTTCATTCCTTTTCAGGTATAACTGATTTGAAAGAATGGATGAAGCCAAACTAAGCTCTGAAGAAAATGTATCCTATAGTGCCACTAGACTTTTTATGGGGATCCATCAAAGATAAAGTTACAGTACAAAGCCAGCAACAGTCGATGAATTGAGGGTGCACAAATACGGAACGAAATGATTCTTTCTTTGATGTTTGCAATTCCATTGTTTTTCGTTATCAGCAGTGCTTGGACTAGAATGATCATCAGTTTGAAAACAGGTGTTGACAAAAAAATAAATTCATTTCTGTAGATTCTTTTAAATTTTGAAAATGAACTTTATGTTAATAAACATTGACTTTATAATCAAGGTGTGTAAACATTTTTGGGGACACCCTGTATACAGACAATCCCTAAGTTATGATGGTACAACTTTATGATGGTGCAAAAGCGATACACATGATAAATTACCTGAGATACTCAATACTTTATCATAAAATAGTCTCTGTTAAATAATTTTGTCCAACTGTAGGCTAATGTAAGTGTTCTGGGCACATTTAAGGTAGGCTGGGCTAAGCTATGATGTTTGGTAGGTTAGGTGTATTAAATGCATTTTTGAATTACAATATTTTAAATTATGATGGGTTCATCAGGACATAACCCCATCATAAGTCGAGAAGCATCTGAATTTCAATACCTCCACGTATCTGCACTCATAGTATACTCTTCTTAAAGTGGTTTCCTTGCTTCTGTGCTCCATCAACTGCAACTCATCATTCATGATCTAATCCTCCCTTTTCTAGTAGTCTGCCCATTTTCACCCCCAAGCCAAATGAATTATTTGCCTTATTTCTGCTCCCACAGCATTTTACATTTTTTATAGTGCCTATTATACAGTATTACAATTTGCTGGTGAATGCCTAATTTAATCATTACATATCTATTTTACAGATGAGGAAATTGAGGCTTAAAGATATGGTGTAACTTATTCAAGGTTATGGTTGTAATGTAACTGCTTAGAGGCAAAGCCAAAATGTGAACCCAATGACCTACTTAACTTGATAAAAAATGTGTGAGTGGTACTTGTAACTGAACTTGACATGCTTGAGACTAACTGTGCTAGTCCAGCCACTAGTCCAGAGCTCAGACTTATCTTTATTCCTTTAGTTTTCTTGAAACTCTTTCTTCGTAAAGGAATAGTATTGACTGCCTCCAGCTCTACCACTTCAAAGGTATTCCCCACACAAACTGAGCAGTCCCTCTCAAAAATCTGCCTACCCTCTCACCCTCACGAACCTCTTCTTCTAAAAATCAACAACACAATTTCAAAACCAAAAGAATTCTTTTCTGTTCTCATCTTACTTCTACCAGCTGAAATAAATGAAAATACTGACCATTTTCTTATTCTGAAACTCTTCTTTTTCCTTCCATTTTCTACCTCTACCTTTTCTCAGCTGTCATTTAGGTTCCTTCTCTTCTGTCCATTCATTAAATTCCATCCCGTTCCTCTTCTTTTTCCACATTTCCTCCTGGCTATCTCACTAGCTCACTGGCTAACTTCTCTTTACTTTTGACAGGCTTACAGTGATATAGGAAAAACACATGGAAACAAGTACTTACAATACAGTACAGTAGTCTAGTGTTTGCTATAATAGAGGTATGCAAAGGGTGTTATGAAAACACATAGGAGGGCTCTGCTACATGTCCCATGCCCATCTCAAAATCAATTCCACATGTGCAAAGCGGACCCCCATTCATTACACAAGCATATTCTTCCTCATAAGTTTCCTATCCTGGTTAACAACTACTGATCCAAGACAGGAATGTCAAAAAATCCTTGAATCCTTTTCTCATTCTCCCTTGAAACTCTAATGGATTTTAATTTCAAAACGTATTTCCCAAATCTATTCCTTCTTTCCTATCATTCATGTCACTGATTGGTGAGTACCTCATTCTTTCAACTTCGCTACATGTAAGTTCCTTTTCTAGACTCTGTAGTAACTGGTTATCAGCATCCCATAGTTGGTTAATTTCTAAAATTCAGATTTGATTGTATATCCCACCCATTCCTCAAAACCTTTGATTGCTCCTGACTCAAAACAAAAATATTCCACCCTAGCCAGTTTGGCTCAATGGACTGCGGACTGAAGGGTCTGGGGTTCGATTCTCGTCAAGGGCACATGCTAGGGCTGTGGGCTTGATCCCCAATAGAGGGCATGCAAGAGGCAGCCAATCAATGATTCCCTCTCATCATTGATATTTCTCTCTCTCTCTCTCCCTCTCCCTTCCTCTCTGAAATCAATAAAAAATATTTTAAAAAATAATAATAATAATCCAAACTCCTTATATCATTAATTCTTCAAAATCTCTGGAGCCACTCTATCATTCTAGTCTTAACTCTTATTTCTATCAAACCATACTAGACAACTCACTAAATTGGTCATGCATTTTTATACTTTGAAGGCTTTGCTCACGCTGTTTGCTAAGATAGGAATGTCTTCACTTTCCCAGTTAGTCCTTCTCCCCAAACAACAATCTGGTGATACAATCAAACATTCAATCTTATAGCATTTATCACACAGTAAAATATTCTATCTTTCCTACTGCACTGTATTGGGTGATCATTCCAGAAACACTTGCTAAATATAAACCACAAGGTAACTGCTGAGAATACACTGAGCACACACAGTCCCTTTAAAACTACTCGCGGCCCTAGCTGGTTTGGCTCAGTGGATAGAGCATCGGCTTGTGGACTGAAAGGTCCTGGGTTCAATTCCGGTCAAGGGCACATGCCCTGGTTGAGGGCTCATTCCCCAGTAGGAAGCAGGCAGGAGGCAGCCATCATTAATGTTTCTATCTCTCTCTCCCTCTCCCTTCCTCTCTGAAATCAATAAAAATATATCCTTCTTATATAATAAAAGGTTAACATGCAAATCAACCGATCGATGGAACCGGTTGCTATGAAGCGCACTGAACACCAGGGAGCAGACACTCAATGCAGGAGCTGCCCCCTAGTGGTCAGTGCACTCCCACAGGGGGAGCGCCACTCAGCCAGAAACCCTGAGCAGGGCTCACAGCTAGCAAGCGCAGCGGCGGCAGCACTAAGGACATCCAACTGCCGGCTTAGAGCGGGCCTAAGTTGGCAGTCGGACACCCCCCAAGGGCTCCCGGACTGCGAGAGGGCACAGGCTGGGCTGAGGGAACCTCCCACCCCCCCCCCCAGAGTGCACGGATTTTGTGCACAGGGCCTCTAGTTTAAAAATAAAATTACTTGAGGACAGGGAACTTAGATTTTATTCATATTATCTTCATATCCTATTTTTGCCTACTGTCAGTACTCAATAAATTTGATTGGTTGAATAATACTTTTCATCCGTGTTTAACTGATAGGGTCTAAGTAATGTGAGGACAAATGACAAATATGCTATACTACATACACATGAATAGGATGTGAATACGAATGATGACTGGAATGAAGAGACTCAAAAAGGGCTACCCGGAGTGTGGCTGACTCTTTGGCAAGTTGCCAACTTTCACAGCCAAAACAAGTTAGACAACACTGAGTCACAAAACATATCTTGGATTCCCTTTGGACCAAAATACTCTCTTATCACTTCCCTCTCAATGCCCATCATTTTTGTTGGTCAACCAGTGAGCAAATGAGTGCAGTTTTAGAGAATCTTAACGGGAATATTTAAATCACCTTGCTAAACCTAAACAGTTCCGATTTTATACCCAACACTAGATGCCCGTTGCACGAAGAGATTCATGCAATAGGCCTTCCCTTCCCCTGGCTGCTGGCACCGGTTTTCCTCCGGCACCCGGGACCCAGGCCTTCGCTCCGGCCCAGAGCCTTCCGTCTTTGCTGCTCCGCCCTTCACACCTATGTATGCAAATTAACCGCCATCTTTGTTGGGTTAATTTGCATACTCTCCTGATTGGCTGGTGAGCGTAGCAGAGAGATGGTCGATTTACATGTTTGTCTATTATTAGGTAAGATGGTACTAAGAAGCTTTACATGCATTAATGCTAATCTTTATACTAACCTTGCCAAATAGGTATTAACTTCATATGACAAACTGGAACTAGACTGGTTCAATAACTTAAGTTCATAGAGAAAATTATGGAACTTGATCCAAAACCTGGTATCTAGGTACCACTGTTCTTTTCTGAAATGCAGCTCTCCTCTGTGGTGTTCCTGTCTCGATTATCTCCCCATTCCAATCCATCCTCTTATGCTGCTCCTAGTTGCATCCTTCTAAAACACAGATCTGATAAGATTACTCTCTGCTCAGAAAAAGAACAAGATAGGAAATAGCAAAGGAATCAAATTTCAAAGATGCTATAGCAGGCCAATTCCTGTGGGTTTGTAGTCCTTTAAAACTAATCAAGCAGAGTGCAAGAGAAGATATGGTATTTTTTAAATTGCACCATGTTAATCTCAGCCTTTTAATTTTTTTCTGGCTCTGAAGTTTGTTTCCCTGCATTAGTTTTCACATAAATTTCTTACAGCCTATCGCTGGGAAGGGTGGGAAAATCTAATAAAACTCAACAGAAAATCATCCCTTCTTATCCTATCTAATAGACAAATATGGTAATTGACCATATGTTCACTATGCCTCCCATTGGCTAATCAGAGAGATATGCAAATTAACCCAACCAAGATGGAGTCCGGCAGCCATGCAGCTGAAGCGAGCAGGAGGCTTGCTTCTCCAGTGATGGAGGAAGCCAAGGTTCCCCGCCTGCCGCGCCCGGCTCTGAGCTCCGAAAGCAACAAAGTTTCAATTATAGAAGCTAAACAAACCCCAGATACCTGCTTTCAGCAGGCCGTGGCCTCAGAGCTGGAGCGAGTAGGAGCCGGCTCTCAGATCCAGTGACGGCAACAAAGTTTCAATTATAGAAGGTAAATAAATCCCAGAATAAAAAAAATAAAGAAAAAAAGGAGAGGCTGGGAGGTTCAGTCGCCGGCCAGCCTGAAAACGGCCCTCAGCCCCTCACCCAGACTAGCCAGGCACCCCAGTGGGGACCCCCACCCTAAAGGGGGTGTGGCCAGCCTGAAAACAGCCATCAGCCCCTCACCCAGGCTGGCCAGGCACCCAAGCGGGACCCCCACCCTGATCCGGGACACCCTTCAGGGCAAACCAGCCGGCCCCCACCCATGCACCAGGCCTCTATCCTATATAGTAAAAGGGTAATATGCAAACTGACCCTAACAGCAGAAACACTGGGAATGACTGGTCACTATGACACACACTGACCATCAGGGGGCAGACGCTCAATGCAGGAGCTGCCTCCTGGTAGTCAGTGCGCTCCCACATGGGGGAGCTCTGCTCAGCCACAAGCCAGGCTGATGGCTGCCAGTACAGCCGTGGTGGTGGGAGCTTGTCCTGCCTCTTCAGCAGCACTAAGGATGTCCGACTGCAGCTTAGGTCTGTTCCCCGCTGGCAAGTGGACATCCCCCGAGGGCTGCCGGGCTGCCAGAGGGATGTCTGATTGCCAGCTTAGGCCCAATCCCCTGGGGAGCAGGCCTAAGCCAGCAGGTGGTCATCCCCCGAGGTGTCCCAGACTGCGAGAGGGCACAGGCCGGGCTGAGCCCCTCCCCCCACCGAGTGCACAAATTTTTGTGCAGCAGGCCTCTAGTTTATTTATAAAAATAAATTCCTTTCCATCACCACACTAACTGCTAAACAATAGATGTGTGTCTTCATTTAAGTCTGACTCTGAATTTGAGGGCTAAAGTAATTCTTTGAGAACCATATTAATGTAAGCTTTCTGAATAATTTTAGCTTAGCTTATAAAAGCAAAAACAAAAGAAAAAAAACTTATTAATTTTGGGCCTATAGCACTTAGGCAAGTTAAACCACTTTATCTAAGTCAGTCAGGCAAAATTTAACCTATAATGCCTGTGACAATTTACTTCCTTAAACTATGGAGTTACTCTTTTAGTTCAATTCCAGATGAACTAAAAAAAATAAACACCTTAGGAATATAGGAATTTGTAAGACAAAAGTATTAAGTTTTTTAATTTTTAAAATATTTTTAAAATTTTAATCTTCTAAAATTGTGCTTAAATATACATAACATCATAATCTTTACCATTTTAGCCATATTTAAATGTACAGTTCTGTGGCATTAAGTACATTCACATCGTTGTGCAACCATCTCCACCATCCATTGCTATAACTTTTTCATCTTCTTCAGCTGAAATAACACCTACTAAACAATAACACTCACTAAACAATAACTCCCATTCCCACAGGCAACCAATACTCTACTTTCTATCTTTATGAATTTTACTACTCCAGGGACCTCATATAAGTAGTGGAATCATACCAATATTTGTCTTTTTATGGCTGGCTTATATCACTTCAAAGTTCATCTATGTTGTAGCCTGTATCAGAATTTCCTTTCTTTTTAAGGTTCAATAACATTCCAATGTATGTATATGCCACCATTTTGTTTATCCATTCATTGGTCAATAAAAGTTTTTAAAGACTGGTTGTAACTTAATAGAATAAAACTCACAAAATCAGTAAAGTGCCTAAAGAAGACAGCCAATGTTTTCAGAGTTATTTCTCACTTTCTCATGAATAATCAAGCTTCATTAAGACTTTTAAAAGTCAACAGTCTGGTTTTAAAAAAAAACAACAACTGAGAGTTGAACTTCTTAGTCCTTTTTGATATACAATACATGATATTATAGCTTCAGTTTTCTCATATGTAAAATGAGGGGACTGAACCCTTTCTATTATTTCGTGAATGAGAGTATCCAGGAAAGGAGCAGGGATGCCAGGTGCTTTCAAGTCCTAATCCTTGATGGAAGCATTAGTTCCATTTTTACAAGTGAAGAAACTGAGTCTCAGAGTCATTAAGTAGGTTACCTTTAGTTATATAATATACTCAGTAAGTGGCAGACTTGGGAAATCTAAATCATTTTTATTCTAAAGTTCACACTCTCCTCTCTATATACTGATACCTCTAGTCAGTGAAAGACAGAAGATGTAAGGTCAGGAGATGAAAAGCACCTAAAACTCATTTAACACTACTGATTAAGTGCAATTCTGTTGACACCTGAAAAAACTAGCCCATATAAGTGGTTTCCCCCATGTTCCTGTGGCTACTTCAGAACTCCCCACTTCCCACCCCCGTCCCCAGAACTCTAGGTAAGCTTCACTTCAACACAGTAGCTCTGAAACGAAATACTTAAATTATTCGGATGGCATTTCCACAACAGACACTTATCTCTGGGAACACAGGAAAAGTCAGCTTAATATTATTGTACTACTCATTCACAAGGTCAGATTGTATTTCTGACCTTGTTAATATAGATATTTTTTAGAGGTAACCTTGTCTTTACTTATTCTGAAACAAATTTCTAAAGCATAATATAATTCATTTTATAAATATAAAAATGTGAATATTTTTGAGCAATACAGAATCATTCAAAAACTTTTCTTCCTTTTAGGAAATTAGTCATATGTTTTCTTCTCATCTACAGTGAAGAAAACGAATCTATCCCATTTAGAGTATCAACCTGTCTACACTCAAATCTGAAACATTTATATTACTCATTTCTCCTTAAACTATGTGAATTTAATGCCATGCAAGCAAATCATTTGATAGATAACCAAAGCCTAAGATATATGCAATAAATATGGTTTCTCCTTTCTATGACCTATGATTTTCAGGGGAATGTGTATAGACAAACCACAAATGTTTGGCAAAAGACACATGTTTCATGCACTTTCTGATAAAAAAATAAATAAAAACAAAAGACCCTGGTCCACAGTTTCACAAGGATGGTGGGACATTTGACAAGTATGGGCAATCAATAAACATTTTCTGAGCATCTTCATTAACAGCACTGGAATAGGCACTGCATAATATTAAAAATTTTAATAAATATTCAAGTTCCACAGGTGTTTTTAAAACTATTTGAAAAGATCTTTTCTCACAAGCAAAAGCAAAAATAAAACTTTCTGCTAGGGAACAATTTTAGACAGAAATCACCCTTTTCTTCAATTCACAGAGAACTGAACAGGTAAGTACAATAAAGATATAACCATACCATTTCTCTTCTGCAGATATATCAGAGGTCTATTCATAGACAATCGTGTATCACAGCAAAGGGGTTTATGTGACATGTTCCTACTCTTACATTGCCAGAATCCATTTATCAGCATACTTCAAGGGCATATAGAGTTTATTGCCTATACAGTAAAAATATTAAAATGATTAACTCAAGCCTCTTCCCTACAGTATTACAGAAATACCCAACTTTCAATCCAATTTAGCCTTAAATGCTGTCTCTAATACCCTTGATGATATTTACAATATGTCCCCTCAGAAAGATTCTGCAAATCAATTTCTTTCCCTCAGAAAAATGGAAAATTATAACCATAGGTTGATGGTTATAATGACCAAAATGTATAAATAATGGAAAATCGGAAAAAGAAGTTTCAAAAATATAGTTAAGATACACTCCTTCACATTTTAAAGCCAAGGTAATATACACTATTTAATGTCATGCATGAACTTGAAAACAAGTTTTACTTTTACTATTTAGTGATCCATAGAAAAAGGGATTGGGGTGGGGGAAGGTTAGGCCTTATAGAACTCTACTATGATATAAAGAACCATTAAGAAATTCTCACTGTTGACTACCTCAAAGTATTACAATTGCTTTGGAAAGAGAAAAACTTACCAGGCTAAATTCTATAAACTAAAGTGTCAATGACTTGCAAACTGCCATATTTGGTCAGTCTTTGCACACAGAGAGAAACATAGCTGTTAGGGTCAACAAGAGAGGTTACAATGTAAGTTTAAATGTCTATCTAATATTGTTTTGACTTATAAGTTTTCTAAAGAATAATGATCTGAGGATGATCAGAAAACTAGAGGGCAGGAGGGACAGAACAAGGTAACCAAATTATTGCAAAATGAAACAGCTGTTAAATTGATACACTGTTTTTTTTTTTTCACATATACCAATGGACATGACTCTTTATTTTAGCCTTGGATTTTCTTTCTTTGGGACCTAACTATGGAAAACCAATAAAACAAGGCAATTACATACAAAGCACCTAAATGTCATGCCCAACTATGAGTTATCTATGTTGGTTAAATTAGTATGTCTTTAATATTTGAGTTTTATCACCAAGAAAGATATGAGTTTTATTCATTTATTCCACATGCTTGAAAAGGTTAATGATATCTGATTATATTGAAAACTACACAGATATTATAGGCAGCCTATGTCAAAACCTCAGCACACTCAACAGTAGCACCAATTTAAATGAATTATTTTCTGAAGCCTGCAGTCAAAGGTCACTTGTTAAAACAATTACTGTGAAATGATGAGACCTTCAAAGCAGGCTTTATTTTAGCTGGACACATTCTCAATAAAAGACAATGACTTCTTTAAAAGAATCTGGGCTGCAAAGTAGCTGGAAATATACTCAATAAAAGACAATGACTTCTTTAAAGAATCTGGGCTGTAAAGTTGATATATATTTGTGGAAAATCATGTCACCCTCATGTAAATAATATGCAGAATACACTTCTTTTAATATGCAGTAGACAAGATAAGAAGCAGGTGCCTTCACTTTTACAGTATCACTAAATTACCTCTTAATCCAGATTAAGCACCTGTAAACTGCTAATAGAACACCATGCCAAAAAAGGCCAAAATGTGTATATAGTTATAGGTTAACTACCCAGACAAATATATACCTTAACACCAACAAGTTAATTAACTGTAAACTGAATTATAAAACTAAAACAACAAAAAGGAAATGTACCAAAAAATAGCAACAGTTCAATTACAAATTTGAGTTGATAAATCCTATTAAAGCCACTTATGAATTTTAAATGTTACCCATACAAATCAATCATGGATTCAAAATTTACCAATGCAAACTGAGTTCTACAAAGCAAGATCACAAAGAATTCTCTCCCTTATTCATTTGCAGTTTGAGTAAACACTACTTAAAAGCCTTCAAAATATATAAAACAGCACTCTCCACCAACAGGTCCTTTTTTTTTTTTTTTTTTTAGTTAAATGTGCACTTCCTTGGCAACTAAGCCTTTTTTCAACTACTTTTCAAACATCAGTTTAATGTGACACAGTTCAAGTCACCCTCCATTGTTTTTTACTTCCTAAATAAACAAAGCAGCTGGAAACACACACACACACACACACACACACGTATGTGAATACAGGTGTTTATTAGAATGAAAATAACAAAATAATTATGAAACCTATCCCTGGCATTTTTTTTTCCATTGATAAAAATAGCAAAAGCTACAATATCTCACATTCAAATTGGAACAGGACTTTGAACTAACGGAGAACGAGTAGTGTGAGTACCAGTATCATGATTACTTCTGCTTCCACTATAAATTAAAAGAACCCCCGAGTAACCCTAGTATGGAAATGCCTGTAAAAGCAGGTGCAGACTGTAACAGTCTGAATGATACTGACCAAAGTACTACCAGGCAATGGACAGCGAATTCCTGGAAGTCTGGTTATTTTCTGGCTTAACACCTAAAACCCTGAAGTTTGCATCCACAGCAAGGAAGTATTGGGAGCAGATATTTAAAGAAGATGGGGCGAGTGGGATGCCGCAGACACTTCAAGTTTAGGCGGGGAAAATGAGATGGTAAGGCCAGCACGAGATGGCAGATCCACACAAGAAAGCAAGTCTTTCAAATGAGTCACAGCCCAGGAAGACGGGCCGGGCCAGGGCCGAGGCCAGCCTAAGTCAGATACGGGCCCTGGGGGCAAGAGGGAGAAACTGAGGCGGAGGAAGAGGCCAGATGCCCACACAGGACCTGGCCCAAAACATTAAAGTCAAAAGCCAAGCCGGCTTTGCTAGGGGCCCAGAGGGGCAGCCACAAGTGTAAGACTCTGCAGACAGACACCCACCCAAGACAGGGGGAACCGGTTCGGGCAGGGGCGCCGAGAGCGTTCCCACCTGCGCATGCGCCCTCTCCCCTCCGCCGCAGCTTCCCCTCCCCCCAATCACAGCTCCCCTCACAACACGGCTCTTCGAGGGAGCTGAACGCAGTCTCGCCGGCCCAGGCCCGCGGGATGGGACCACAGGCTGGCTCCTCGCAGAGGATACCCCCTGGCTTGGTAGAGGGAAGGTGGGAGGAGGAGGAGGGGAAACGCGGCCCTACCCGACCTGCCGTCTCCTCCTCCACCGCCTGCAGTTCGCCGTCCGGGAGGCTTCGTCGCCTGGGCCTCCCTAGCTGCCCAGCCCCCGTCTTCCCCGCCCCCTATTCACGTGAGAGCGGCTTTTTCCGCTCTCTGCCCGCCTCCCGCCCCGTGCCATAGGTCCGCGGCTGAGCCGCGCCGCCCCATTGGTCCAACAACAAGCGGCGAGGGCGTACTTCCTCTCCTCGACGCCCCACCTGGGCTTTGAGCCCGCCCCTAGCCTGCGCCTGCGCGGGGTCTACACTGGCGACAAGCCCTGTGGCCGGTGGGCTTGGACAGGTAGTGGCTGTGTGGCTGAGCAGGGACTGGAAGCAGGACGGGGATGGAGGGATTAGGAGGGAGCGGGAGAGGAAGCAGGCTGCTAGCACCTTTTGAGCAGGGAATCTTCTGCTCACCTTTCACGTTGAGTACTTCTTCAAAAGCAGCGCTTAACAGTGTTAGTCAACGCACCTGGCCTTTATTGAGAGCGCACGAATGTGCCAAGGATAGTGATGGGTCCCGGATATCTTATTTGGCTTTACTACAAACATATGAGAACCTGACTTTTCTCGTTTTACAAAGGAGCCCAACCTAAGTTAGAGAATTCAGTCTAGAAGTAAAACTTCTGACTCTCTGTCCAAGGCCTTGAGCTTATTATTAGAGGCACGCAGAATAGCACAGAAATGAACAAGGTTGTTTCAGTGTTACTTGAAAATGCGGCTGGAATTTTATTTGAAAATCATTCAAAGGTAGAATATGGAGCGACGACAATGTAAAGTATGGGGCGCGGCTACGGTGTTTTGGCTAGGATCAAGCCTCGGACTAATGAAGGGACAGGGCCCTCTCATTGCCACCTGCAAGTCCCAGCTGGAGGTCAGTGCCCTCCCAGCACAATCATAGCCAATGGCTGTGGTAGTAAGCTTGAACCTATGGTCCAAACACATGGCCCCACGTGCCTTGTGCTAGAGTTCAGGTGCATGTAGTTGAGTGAGGTTGGAACTCACAAGAATGCTGTAAACAACGTGATCATGCCCCTACTCGTGGCATCTGCTATAAAATAAAGACGCGGCTTGTGGGTGCTGGCGCTGTCTCCTCATCAGGGAGCAGCGTCCCACCGAGACCCAGCTTTCATTCTCTTGTCTGTCTTTCCTTAATCCTTTCACCCCCCCCCCCCCCCACTCAGTTTACCTTTGGCTGCAACAGTAAAGAATTTTGAATTCCCTGTCCTGAATAAGTTTACAATGTAGTTGGAAATAAAAACAATGATTAAAGGTGCTATTTCAGTCTTGATAATTTATAATTCTACAACCTCTTCCTTACTCTTTGCTTTTAATTCAAATAGCATATGCTCTTTTCCTGGTGAATGACTCATTCCCAATGTTTTCCTGTGGATACTGAATCGAGATCAACCAGAGCAAAAGCTGTTCTGTTACAGTCCTCTTTGTGACTTGTCTGTCACAATAGACTAGCTAAACTCCCTCAAGAAATAGTTCTGTTCCTTTTCTCCGTATACACTTATATAGTAATAATACCTATTTAAAAGATACAGTATTAGGAAGAAAGTAAAATGTCCTGAATTCCTGACAACCACTTTTAATATTTTGGTGACCATGCATGCATGTACTTCTTGACTCATGTACACCCCAATATATATGTAAACCTTAAGAGAAAATTTTGAGACAAAATTTTATTACAGAATAGTATATCTTGGAAAAAAATACACACACGCTAAAATAACAAATAAAAATATCACATTCCCACCACCAATGTTAATACTTTAATACATCCTTCTGTGTCAACATAGTTTTTCAAAATGAGGTCACAGTATAGAAATCTACTTTAGTCAACGAACAACATATACATTATTTCAGTCACTTTTCCTCTCATATAATTCCTAGATCATATTCAAATTTTATATCAACCTAACAATGTTTTTCCTGTTGGCTTTCCCAAATCAGTAATATTTCAGTAAATTTTCCTCTCATTTAATACCTAACTATAATCAATTTTCTGTTACCTGCAATACATTTTTTTAACAGCTAGTTTTCCCAAGTTAGTATCAAATCCAGGGCCACATATTGCTTCTAGTAGTGTTCCCAGTATTTCTTAATCTAGCCCTTAAGAAAAAAATTTAAAGACATTGGCTTATTAAAGAAATTAGACCACTTTAAGCTCCTTCTGAATCCAAGTATTTGCTTCCTCATCACTGAGTTTGTTCCTCTCCCAAGCATGTCAAACTCAAAGACTAACATGGGCCAAATAAACAAGGTTTAAGTTTATGTGGGCTGCAAAAAAACAAAGCTTCAATTTTCATAGAAACATAGGTTTATTTCGATAGAGACATGCTGAATACAAAGGGCTGAAATAAATGAGTAATCGTTAACAAAATAATAGAGCATTTTAATAAAAATTAATATTTTTTCTTGAACATTAACTTACCAGATACTGAATAACTGCACAAATTAATAAGCGCAACGCAAATAAACCTATTTTTCTTGTTCTCCAAAAGTGAAATATTTCCTGTTGTGCATACCAAACAAGTCAGTACAAGGCTAATGACATGGCAATCAACTGCTAAAATGTTCGCTACTAGTATTAGTGGAGAGAAATGGTACACCTGCAGGTAAGGCAAGTAAGGGAAATGAATGCAACATGTTTACAGTAATCAGTCATTAGCAAACGTTGTAGTTGGTTATTAATAATTATGTATAACAGGATATTGTAACAAGTTACAAAATTTTTATTAAAATGTTTCTTACATACAATTATATTAGCTGGGCCACAAACATATTCGTTGTGGGCCACATGCGGCCCTCGGGCCTTGAGTTTGACATGCTTGCTCTAGACCTTGTATTTCCTTGAGATATGATTTCTAGTTATATCTCAAGTTTCAATAGATTGAAGTCAAACATTTTGGGCTAGCACATACCATAGGTTGTATGTCATATAATACAGAACTCAAGTATTTGGAGAACAAGGTTCTTATTTCCTATCCTGGCTCCAGCAAGCACACTTGAATGTAAAGATGATTGCCTGCCACAAGCTGAAGGGGTAAGAGATGGTTAGGTGTTATCACACTGAAGACTGACACTGAAATGAACCTCAATTTACCAACCAAGCCTTCCCCTGGAAAATGCAAGTTTTCAAATAGACTCCAGAGTTCCAAAATAGTTACTTGAGATTCTGCCAGGACAATTGTTATCTAGGTAGAGAGATGAGTTCCTTGCACTTCCTACTCCATCTGAGGAACAGAAAAAGAAAAAGAAAAATGAACAGAGGCATAGGGATCTATTGGACACTGTCAAGAGAAACAAAATACCCCTGTGGGAATCCCAGGAGAAGAGAGAAAGGGGAGGAAGAATAATTATCAAACTGTAGCAAGCCAAAGAAAAGAATCTTGAAAGTAGCAAGAAAGAAATGATTAATCACATACAAAGGACCCTCCGTAAGATAAACAGCCAATTTTTCATCCTAAACCTTGGAGGCCAGAAAGTAGTGGGTTGATAATATTCCAAGTGCTGACAGAAAAAAAAGTGTTGACAAAGAATTCTTTATCTAGCAAAACTGTTTTTTAAAAATAAGGGAGAGTCCAGCTGGTGTGGCTTAGTGGTTGAGTGTTGACCCATAAACCAGGAGGTCACGATTCCAGGTCACATGTCCAGGATGTGGGCTGGATCTCTGGATCGCTGGTGGGAGGCGGGCAGCCGATCGATGATTCACATCATTGATGTTTCTCTCTCCCCATCTCCCTTCCTCTCTCTGAAAATCAATAAAAAGATTTTTTTTTAAATGAGGGAGAAATTAACAAATTCCCTAATTTTAAAAAAAGTCAAAGGAGTTTGTTATTGTTAGTTACCACTGAACCTGCCCTTCAAGAATGCTAAGGGGAATCCTTCAGGTTGACCTGAAAAGACACTTGACAGTAACTAGAAGCCATAGGAGAAAATAAAGATCTCCTTTCAGTGTCAATACATGGACAATTATAAAAGCAAGTAATTATGACTTGAAGGTACACTTTTTTTCTCCATGACTTAAAGAGAAATACATAAAAATATTAATCTATATTATTGGACACAAATGTTTAAAGATGCAATTTATGACATCAATAGGAAGAGGGGACAGAGCTGTAGAGTAGGAGTTTTTGTATGGTATTGAAGTTGGTATCAATTCTATTAGAATGTTGTAACTTTGGGCTATTAAATGTTATTCTCATGGCAACCACAAAGAAAGTATCTATAGAAAATACACAGAAGGGTATGACAGGTGAATCAAAACATAACAAAAATCAAATAAACACAGAAAAAGGCAATAATGAAGAAAATGAAGGCACAAAAGCTATAAGGCCTATAGAAAACAAATAGCAAAATGGCAGAAAGAAATCCTTCCTTATCAGTAATTACTTCAAATGTAAATTGCTAAAATTCTTCAATCAAAAGACAGGTGGGCAGAATAGATTAAAAAACAACCATGACCCAACTATATGCAGTCTAGAAGAGACTCCCTTTATTTATTTTTTAAATATTCTTTTAAAAAATACGTTTTTATTGACTTCAGAGAGAGGAAGGGAGAGATAGGAACATCAATGATGAGAGAGAAACATCACTGATTGGCTGCCTCTTGCATGTCCCCTACTGAGGATCAAGCCCAAAATCAGGGCATGTGCCCTGACTGGTAATCAACCATGACCTCCTGGTTCAGGGGTCGATGCTCAATCACTAAGCTACACCAACTGGGCTAGAAGAAACTCACTTTAGATCCGAAGACATTAATTAGTTGAAAGTGAAAGGATAAAATAGAAGATATTTCATGTAAATAGCAACCAAAAGAGAGCTGGGTTGGTTATACTGAGATATGCAAAACAGAGATGTAATTTTTTTTAAAAGGTTACAACAACAAAAGTAAATAAATAAATAAATAGGTTACAAGAGACAAAGAAGGTCATTACATATTAACAAACGGTTCAATAAAGCATTATGATATAAAATTATAAACTTTTACACAAATAACAGACAATATATATAAAGAAAAAAATTAACAGAATTAAAGGGACAAATAAAGAGTTCAACAGTAGTTGAAACTTCAATACCACACTTTCAATAATAAATAGCCCTGACCGGTTTGGCTCAGTGGATAGAGCATCGGCCTGCGGACTCAAGGGTCCCGGGTTCGGTTCCGGTCAAGGGCATGTACCTTGGTTTCGGGCACATCCCCAGTAGGGGGTGTGCAGGAGGCGGCTGATCGATGTTTCTCCCTCGTCGATGTTTCTAACTCTCTATCCCTCTCCCTTCCTCTCTGTAAAAAAATCAATAAAATATATTTCAAAGTAATAATAATAATAAATAGAACAAGCTATAGAAGATAAGTAAGGAAGTAGAGGACTTGAACATCACAATAAACAAAGTACACCTAACAGATACATAAAAAACAATCTATCCAACAACAGAATACACATTCTTTCCCAATGTACATAGTACATTCTCCCCACCACCTACAGTATAATAAAAGATTATTCAGCCCAGGAGGTGTGTGTCACTGGTTGAGTGTTGATCCATGAACCAAGTGGGTCACGGTTCAATTCCTGGTCAGGGCACATGTCTGGGTTTCAGGTTCAATCCCCAGTTGGGGGTGTGCAGGAGTCAGCCAATTGATGATTCTTTCTCATCATTGATGTTTCTATCTCTCTCTCCTTTCTTCCTCTCTCTGAAATCATTTAAAAATATATATATTAAAAGTGTTATTCACATGACCGAGTGGGATTTATCAGAGAAATGCAAGGGAGGTTCAACATAATTCAATGTAATATATCACATTTTAAAAAATTAAAGGGTGTGGGTATGAGAACACATGATCATCTCAATTGACACAGAAAAGGCACTTGAAGATAACAATCCCTGTTCATGTTAAGATCTCTCAGCAAACTAGTTATAGAAGGAAAATTCCTCAATATGATAAAGGTGTTTTTGAAAAATCCACAGCTAACAGTATTCAAATAGTTTAGCCTCCCCTCTAGGATCAGGAACAAGTAAAGGAAACCTACATTCCTGCTGCTATTCAACATTGTACTGTAAATTCTCGTCAGAGCTACTTTTAAAAAGAAAGAAAATAGAAGGCATCCAAATTGAAAACAAAAAGGTGAAACTATCTTTATTCACAGGCAACATAATCATAAATATAGAAAATGAAGAAGTTACTAGAGCTAATAAATTCAGCAAAGTTGCAAGGTGTAAGATCAACACACAAAAAGCAATTGTTTCTACACACCAGCAATCACCAATATGAAAAGAAAATTAAGGAAGAAATTCTACTTACAATAGTATCCTATATAATAAAGATGTAATATGCAAATGGTCATTATGCTGACCAGATCAGCAGGAGGGTGGGGCAGCGAGCTACAAGCAGGCAGGGCAGTAAACAAGTGGGAGGTGAGGTGGAGAGCTACAGGAGCGGGCAGGGCAGCAAGGAAGCAAGTGGGAGGCAGAGAGCTACAGGAAGGGGCAGGGCAGCAAGCTATGAAGGGGTCGGGGAGCTACAGGAGGGTGGGGCAGCAGCAAGCTACTGGCACATGGATTCGTGTGCAGGGTTACTAGTCTATAATAATAAAAGGGTAATATGCTAATTAGACCAGACATCTTCCAGACGTCATTCTGGACGTCCTTCCTGACAAAACTGGGACAGAGGGAAGCCAGCCCGGTCCCAGGTGCCAGAGGGAAGCTGGCGCAGGCAGCCAGGGGAAGGACGGCCTACTCTTGCATGAATTTTCCTGCATCAGGCCTCTAGTCAAAAATAATTATATACCCTGAAAACTAGAAAACATTGCTGAAATTAATGAAGACCTAAGTACATGGAAAGTAATTCTGCATTCATGAACAGGAAGGCTTAAAATTAAGTTGTCTATACTACCAAAAGTGACCTACAGATTCAAAACAATCTCTATCAAAACTACAACAGCCTATTTTTCAGAAATGTAAAAGCTGACCCTCAAATGCACATGGAATTTCAGGGGGCCTGGAACAGCCAAAACAATCTCGAAAAAGAATAAAGTTGGAAGACTCATACTTCAAAACTTACTACAGCCTGGACAGTGTGGCTCAGTGGTTAAAGTGTCAGCCAGCACACGGAAGGGTCACGGGTTCAATTGCTGGTGGATGTTACTTACCTGGGCTGCAGTTTGGATCCCAGGTCCCAGTGGGGAGAGTGCAGGTGGCAACCAATCTCTCTCTACTTATACCCCTCTCTCTCTCCCTCCCTTCCACTCTAAAAGTCAATGGAGGAGAAAACATCCTTGGGGGAAGATTAACAACAAAAAACATACTACAAAACTGCAACAATTAAAGCATTATGTTACTGCCCTAGCTGGTTTGGCTCAGTGGATAGAGTGTCCGCCTGCAGACTTAAAGGGTCCCAGGTTCCATTCTGGTCAAGGGCACATGCCTGGGTTGCCAGCTCGATCCCCAGTAGGGGGCGTGCAGGAGGCAGCCGATCAATGATTCTCTCTCTCCCTCTCCCTTCCTCTCTGAAATCAATAAAAATATATTAAAAAACAAAACAGCCCTGACTGGTTTGGCTCAGTGGATAGAGCGTCGACCTCAAGGGCATGTACCTTGGTTGCGGGCACATTCCCAGGAGGGTGTGCAGGAGGCAGCTGATGGATGTTTCTCTCTCATCGATGTTTCTAACTCTATTCCTCTCCCTTCCTCTCTGTAAAAAATCAATAAAATATATTTAAATATATATATATTACTAGCATTAGAACAGACATATAGTTCAATGTAATAGAAGAGAGAGCCCAAAAATAAACCCTCACATATATAGTCAGTTGATTTTTCAACAAAGGTGCCAAGAACATTCAATGGGGAAATAAATGTCTTTCCAACCAATAGTACTGAGAAAACGCTATCCACAAGCAAAAAAATCAAGTCGGTTAGGTATAGCAGTGGTGACGATTACTCAACATTGTGACTGTACTTCATGCCCCAGAACTTCACACTTACAAATTACTAAAATGTTAACTAACTATGAGTTCTACCACAATACGTCCCGGAGACCCCAGGGAGCAATTGGATTGGCAAGGAGAAGGAAAAGGAGCCTAGGATGACAAAGCTTCCTGGTCGGCAGGGCTGCGTCGTGGATGATGCCCTTCATCTATACAAGGACCACAGGAGATAAGAAGCAGATGAACGTGAGATAAGGTCAAAAGGTACATTGGGGGGGGGGTGCATTGACATTAGGACATTCAATTGAAGATGTCTTGTAGGCGGTTGGCCCTGGAGCTCAGGAGAGCCGTCTGGGCTGGCGAGAGAAATTTGGGAACGGTCAGCAAGCAGTACGTACAGGAAGCCACGGGAATGCGAGACCTCCGGGAACACCAACATCCCAACGCGAGGAGAGCGAACTTGCTTTCAGGGCCCCCCACAAGGCGAGTCCACATCCCCCGGCGAGACTTACCGAAGCTTCAGGGCGGAGGCGCCCTCCAGGCCCATGCAGGCCAGGACCATGTAGGCAGGTCGAGGTCCAGCTCAGAGGAGCCGCTGAGAAGCCAGAACCCCAAACGCTAAGGAACCCCCGCACCC
Source organism: Myotis lucifugus (assembly GCF_000147115.1). Lineage (NCBI taxonomy): Eukaryota > Metazoa > Chordata > Mammalia > Chiroptera > Vespertilionidae > Myotis > Myotis lucifugus. The sequence continues at coordinate 2,594,475 of NW_005871221.1, forward strand.
CCAAGTCTCAGGAGTAACGGCTCGCACCTGGAACCCAAAGCACTCGAGCCGCACTCCGCCCTCCGCGTGGAAAGTCCCTCTCGCGGCCCCGTCGCCTTTCGAGCCTTCCGATTGGCGGAGAGGACCCTGGGACCTGGAAGTCGTCCCTGTCCGCGAGGGCTGCCCTTCCGGTTCCGTTGGGTCCCCCTTTGGCTCGGGTTCCCTGCCCCTCCCCCATTCCGGAGCCCCGAGGGGCCGGAGCTCCTGGTGGTGCCGGATACGGACCGTGGCCTTCCCCTGGGTCTGTAAGTGCGGAGGCGGCCACAGAACCGGGCAGGGGTACGGGGTCTCTCAGGATGGAGCCCCTTGGGGCCCTCGATGGGCCAGGACGTGATGGGGGCCGAGGGGCTGGCCTAGGCCCGGGGGGACTTAAGGAGCCCTTGGCCCAGCCCACGCTGCGCCCCGCCCCTTTCCCTTCCCTCCTCCGGAGTTTTTAAGGATGCTCCCGGGACCTCCTCCTGCGACCCCGGCCGAGGTCCCAGCAGTCGGCTCGGACGCCTGACTCTGGTTTCTTGTAGGAAGAGCCAGAGCGGAGGCTTTGGCAAGGCCTTGGTGCCAGCCCGCGGGAAGCACTATGAGGTTATCCTTCTGCCGGGGTTTCCTGCGCATCAGCTTCTGGCTGCAGCACCTTTTCTATGACTGGCGCTGTGCCAGGCACTGGGGATTCCTAAGATACCGTTCCCGTTTTTATAGTCAAGTTTGGGAGCCAGATATAAACAAATAAGTGCTCCTACAATCGAGTATGTATGAGTCATACATGTGTGAACTGCTCAAGGGGCAGCTGCTGGGAAGGCTGAAGAGAGAAAGTGACTTCTGAATTATACTTCTTGAACCTCAGGTGAAGCGCTTTTCAGGCAGAAGAAACAGTTGCAATGCTTTGAAAGGATGACTGAGCTTAACTTGTGTGGGGAGAGGAGGAAATTGGGGGGTGGAGTGAAGGGGCGTCCTTGTGTGTAGATAAGATGTGAGATTGGGAAAGTAGACCAAGGTCCAGATAGTGAAAGGTTCACTCCTAAAGGAGGTGGATAGTCTTCAGAATTTTAAGGAGGAGAATGATACAAAGTTGCACTGTAGAAAGCCATATTATTCTGGAGATCAGTCTATAGAATAGAAATTTCTATAGACTGATTCAGAACTCTGTAGCTAAAATCTAGGTATACTTATTGGAGGGGTATGTGTGTGTGTGTGTGTGTGTGTGTGTGTGTGTGTGTTAAGGAGTAATGACATCAGCTTAATAAGCAGTATTGAAGTCCTGAAATCGAGTTATGAAGGTATTACTGGAAAGCAAGCAAGTGTGCTATAGTGAATGGTGTGAAGACTCCCTAATAAATTGGCTTTTGAGAGTGGAAGAGGTACCCAAGCTGATTCCCAGGTTTTAGGCTTTTGGTATTTGTAGAACATTGATGCCATTGTCAGCAATAAAGCCATAAGCTTAGTGTAGATTACAAATTTATTTTTTTGATATGTTGCATTAAAGGTCTAATGGAACTTTCCAGTGTATAGTTGAAGTGCAAATCTGCAGCTTAGCCTAAATATTGTGGCTAGAGATAAAGGTTTGAGTCATCTGCATAAAGGTGGAAGCTATGGGAATAGTTGCCAACAGGAAGATATTATTGATATTGAAGGGAATAATTTGGGGAATGGTTGCATTATGAAATAGTAATTGGTGTAGCAGCAGAAGCAGACTTAGGGGATAAAGCATAAGAATATAAAGTTCTTACAACCAAAAAGACCCAGAAATCAAGAGAAGAGAATATTGAGAAGGAAGCCACTGGAACAATTCATGCAGAGCATTTGGGGAATGAGGGGGAAAAAAGATTGAATTTTTTGTATTAAGAAATCATTAGTGATCCTTCAAAAAGCAATTTTAGCAGAGTGATGAGGTGATGATATATGAAATAATGGAGTTCTCAATTGGTTGTTAAATGAGAATGAGAAAAGGCCACATATGAAGGCTTTCCCAGAGAAAATTTACAGGCTTTATTTGTTTATTTACCTAAGGAATGCTTATAGAGCTCATTCCGGGTATTGTTCTAAGCTTTTTTTTTTTTAAATGAACTTAATCTTTAAATTTAACTTACTTTAAAATGAATTTAATTTCCCATAACAACTCTATGAAGTAATATTACTATTTGACATTGGGTATATGGAAGCACAGAAGTGGTTAAATAGCTTGCCCAAGGTCACACAGCTAGTAAGTGGTTGAGCAGGGTTTTGATCCTAGGAAATATGGCTCCAGAATCCATGGTTTTATACTACTAAAGTAAGCAGTGACTAAATATAGGAGTCAAAGGAGTGGGGAAATTTTAAGCAAAGGTAAGCTCATTGGTAAAAAATGGAGAGGCTTGGAAAGTGATCCAGATTGAGAAGAAGGTAAGTAACAGTTTTATATTTGTTATGTATTTCTTTATTTATTTCCTCCTGTCTTAGATCTTCTTTCAATCTGTGCCATTTTGGGTCCATTTCTTTCACAATTAGGTCAATTTATATCACGCTTTCATCTATCACTTACTATCTATAATCTAGTCTCCTCTTCAACTTCAGACTCATATCCAACTAGCTAATGGATCTTCCCCTTGATGCCATGCCGGATCCTCTGACTAAACATTTTAAGACCAGACCCATGATCATCCCCTCCAGTATTTCCTAGCTTATTGAATGGCACTCAAAGACATCCAGTCACTCTAGCCAAATATCTTGGTGTCATCTTGACCTTTCCTTTCTTGTTCATCCCCTTGGTCACCAAGTTCATCAGTTGATTGTTTGGAAAAACTCTCAATTCTGTTTCTTCTCTCCATCCATATTATTATTGTCTCTGTTGAGACCTCATCATTTCTATCTTGATCTGCTTGAGTAATAGCATACTAACAGGTTTCTTTGCCTCCACATCTACTTTCCTTAGAGCCATTCTCCATAAATTCTTATTTTTGACTAATTGAATTTTAGATAATGCAATAGTTTAGACATCATGTATTTCAAGCGATACAGTAATAGCCTAAGGCAGTGGTCGGCAAACTCATTAGTCAACAGAGCCAAATATCAACAGTATAACGATTGAAATTTCTTTTGAGAGCCAAATTTTTTAAACTTATAGGTAGGTACATTGTTATTAACTTAATTAGGGTACTCCTAAGGCTTAGGAAGAGCCACACTCAAGGGGCCAGAGAGCCGCATGTGGCTCGTGAGCCGCAGTTTGCCAACCACGGGCCTAAGGCAAGTATTTTGAGTACTTTCAACTGGCGTTAAGGTTGGTTAAGGTTGGACTTGAGGGTGAGGATTTAGGAATTTTTAAAATAGAGAATGTAATAAAACATTGAGAAACCAGACAGGCTTTCTGAGGAAGTAAGCCTTGAAAAAAATAAAACAGAGGAAAAAATCAAGGACTAAGTTGTGAAGGTTATATGTACTATTATACTTTTGGGCATACTTGCAAAAGACTGGTGGAAAACTGAGGCCAGTAGTTAAGTAACTTACCCACTTCTATACAACAGTTTTAAAAGAATGAACTAGGTCTATAATTATTCATCATATATAGGTCTCAAAAACAGTAAATGAGAAAAGAAAGTTATAAACAATATGTATAGTTTATGTCTAAGAAACATAATTTTATATTTTCTGTGGGTAGGCATACAGAAGTGTTTTTAAAATGAGGAAGGGGTCCTAGCCAGGTAGCTTAGTTGGTTAGAGCGTCATGGAATGCCAAGGTTGTGGGTTCCATCTCTGGTCAGGTCAGGGCACATAGAACAATCAACCAATGAACACATAAATAAGTGGAACAACAAATCTCTCCCTCCCTTCCTCTCTTTAAAATAAACCAAATAAAAAAGTTAAATGGGGAGAGGGAGAGTCATTAAGGACCAAACTTAGAACAAGCTGAGTACTGAGTGAAAGGTAGTTGGGAAAGGGGACTTTGGCTTTATCTATAATGTTCAAAATTTTTCCAGAAATGATATATTTCTGTATATGTTATGTAGAATAATAAAGGGGGGGCACAAAAGTGTGAAAACTTGGAGAATGTAGTGTTCTGACAGTTACCCAAAAGAAGAAAAGGATTGAGGTTTATAGAGAGAAAGGCTGTAGTATATTACAACATCTTTAAAAAATGGCATATGATGTTAGTGAGATAAAGAAAGATTTCCAAATAGTTGTGAGTGCTAAGTTGAAATATAAAGACACTTTTATGAGGTAGATGAGAAAACAGACTGACATACAGCTTGGGAGATTATTGTACAAATAGAAAAGTTTTCCTTATCAGTAATTATTAGAGTCATTTGACATAAGAAACTTGGGTATTTTCTCACTGCTCAGAGCATACCAGTGAACATTGTCTAACCTGGAATACGTATTCACTGATCCTTTTTGGTTACACGTTTGAACAAAGGGAAATTTTCAAATCAGTTGACACATTTGTTACATGGACATAATTATGGAAAAATTATGTAAATATAAACAAAGAGAAAGTGATCTTAAGTGAGAATTACATTGATATTTGAGAAATAGGTCATTCAAAACTTGCTAATGGAAACGGCGGATTCAGATTTAATTGAAGTAATCTAAGCAATAGATGATTAGGACCAGAACTATGGCAATAATAAGAGAGACACAGAGAAAGACACACACAGAGAGAGAGAGAGAGAGAGAAGAGAGAGAGAGAGAGAGAGCCCAGCTGGTGTTGCTCAGTGGTTGAACATCAACCTATGAACCACCAGGAGATCATGGTTCGATTCCCGGTCAGGTCTGATGCCCAGGTTGTGGGCTCCATCCCCAGTTGGGGGTGTCTAGGAGGCAGCTAATCAATGATTCTCTCTCATCATTTATGTATCTCTCTCTCCCTTCCTCTCTGAGATCAATAAAAATATATTTAAAAAAAGAGTAGAGAGAATTTTGAAATCATTCTGAGGAAAGAATCAACAGGATGTGGTGACCAATTCTACCTGCTCAGTTATTTCTTCCAGTTACTAGAAGCTCTGCCATAATCTAGAATTATATGAGTGGTTTTTATGAAAAGTATGAATAATTACTGTACTAAAATGTTAACTACAGTTGGGGACTCTGTAAACCCAATATATTTGTAATTTTTATTCTGTTTTATTTGCAAATTGAATTGTTTCAGTCTAAAGAGATAAATACACAAAAGATGGAAAAATAACAGTTAAAATAGGTGAGAAAGCAAGATAAAACAAGGGCAAGGGTATAAAATGCAATCAGGGATAAGACTAATACATAAATCATATTAATATTAAGGTCCTCTAGACTTGACACAGATTTGACTTTAAGTTGTACTTTTTGTTTTTAAACATAAGCCTTTTATTGAAGTAAATACACAAAAGCATATAAATCATAAGCATCCAGCTGAATGGATATGAGGAGGGAAATTTGAACAGTTCCACAGTTAACATTATCCCTATAAAACTTCAGCCAGCCTAGTTGTTGGACACATTTTGGCATCACGAAGCTTGGGCACAAGTTCCACTCTAATATTTAACACTTTCTACCTCTCTTAAGTTGAGGGCGTTATTTATGTTCTCCAAGCTTGAGTTTCCTCATATGTAAAGTGGGGGAAATAATAATACCTACCTTACAGGGATTTTGAGGATTAAATGGGTCGGATATTGGTAAAGCACTTAGCCTATACCTGGTACATAGCAAGGTTTCTGTAAAATTAGCAAGGTTTCAGTAAAGATTAACTACTATTCCTTTAATTCTTAATTCTTAAATAAAATTAAGCCAGTTTATAAGAAACAATTATTTCCTTTCATTTTGTCATTTTTAAAAAGTTTTTTAAAAAAAAGGCTTTTTTAGCCGTAACCGGTTTGGCTCAGTGGATAGAGCGTCGGCCTGCGGACTGAAAGGTCCCAGGTTCGATTCCGGTCAAGGGCATGTACCTTGGTTGCAGGCACATCCCCAGTGGGGGGTGTGCAGGAGGCAGCTGGTCGATGTTTCTCTCTCATCGATGTTTCTGACTCTCTATCCCTCTCCCTTCCTCTCTGTAAAAAATCAATAAAATATATTTTTTTTAAAAAAGGCTTTTTTAAAATTTAGTTTCATATTATCAAAAGTATTTTGGAAATAAACCCTCGTTAGAAATTTTCCCCAGGGCACTCAATAATAATTTCATAAGGAACACAGCAGAATAATAAAAGTTTATTATTCTGCTGTGTTTTGTTGAATGATCTGTGTAAAAAGTAGCAATTGATCTTTGCCCTCAAATAATTAGCAGTCTATTGGAAAGAGAAACTAGTGACAGGAAACAATTAAGGGATAAACTGTGGCCTGGAAATAAGAGTTTATCAAAGGGAAACAATAGAGTGGGCTGACACATATTATTGAAAACTGCTTAAACAGAATAAAATGTCTTTTTTATTCAATGCGAGCACTTTCCTGAATACCTCTTTGGCTGTTCCTCCTGGTAAGTTTATTGAGACTGATGGATAGGAGTAAGTAAAGGGAACTTCCAGCTCCTCATCTTTGGAGCTCCAAGGAACAATGAAGTATTGTGAGTCCTGTCACACTACAGATGGAAGCCGTTAATGCTCATTTTGGGGTGTGAGTGAGAAAATACTGACCAGAGGGTAGATTAAGGACAAGCTAAACTCTCAAAATGAATACCCCTTTTGTTTGGTTACTTGAAACAATAGCCATTTTTAAAATTCTGTTTTTCAATTGGGACATTCACTCTTTCCAGAATGAATATATTAAGCTACTGTATTTGCTAACACTGACCAGTGATAATACAGTTTTGCTGTTTCTTTACTGATATATTTTCTGTATCTCCTAGATTTACTCCTTTTTATCTGATATTCACCATATTTTCTCTGATGCAACATTTGCTTCTTTACATCTTATGTATATTTTTATTAATATACCTGTACCATACCAGTTCTCCCTCCTAAATATCACCTTTCTTTTAATGACAGTTTCATTTAGCTGAACTTGTACGCTTAGACCCTTTACACATTCCTTTTTTTCATTCTCTGTATCCAGTAAATTACCAAGTTCTATGAAATATCTTTTGTTGTTTTCCTTTGCTCCGTATTCCCATTTTCATTCCTTCCTAAGCTCCATGGCCTCAGACCTGTAATGCTTCTGCAGATGCTGAGCTGGTCTTCCTAACAGCAATTCTTCCTTCTTACCACTGCCAAACAAATCCTGTAGGTTTAACAAGCACAAACTGAGCACTGCTGTGTGTTTAGTACAGTATTAGGTGGCAGGAGAAGACACCAGTTTGAACAGAAGAGGGTTTGACCAGTATTGTGGCTGCAATAAGTATAATTTGAAGCGAAAGGAAAAAGTGGTTGGCTTTAGAAGATGGATGTTCCCAACATTAGCCTGTTGAATAGGATGGAGATGTTTCTGTCTAATGCCATGAAGCTTGCAGTTTGGAGGGGAAGGAACAAGTATTTAACAAATGATTTTTAGTGTTATGATAGAAGTACCAAGCAATGGGTTCAGTAGAGAAAACTGTTAGCCTAAAGCAGCGGTTCTCAACCTGTGGGTCGCGACCCCTTTGGGGGTCGAACGACCCTTTCACAGGGGTCGCCTAAGACCATCGGAAAACACATATATAATTACATATTGTTTTGTGATTAATCACTATGCTTTAATTATGTTCAGTTTGTAACAATGAAAATACATCCTGCATATCAGATATTTACATTACAATTCATAACAGTTGCAAAATTAGTTATGAAGTAGCAATGAAAATAATTTTATGGTTGGGGGTCACCACAACATGAGGAACTGTATTAAAGGGTCGCGGCATTAGGAAGGTTGAGAACCACTGGTCTAAAGGGTCAGGGAAGGGCCTCTCTGAGGAAATAAAGTCAGAATTGGCTAGGAGCAGTGTTCTAGACTAAAGAAATAACTGCGCTAAGGCTTGGAGTCAGTAGAATGCCATCATGCACCAGGCACTGAGCAATATAAGACTTAAACCCTAACCGGTTTGGCTCAGTGGATAGAGCATCAGCCTGCGGACTGAAGGGTCCCAGGTTCGATTCCGGTCAAGGGCATGTACCTTGGTTGCTGGCACATCCCCAGTAGGGGGTGTGCAGGAGGCAGCTGATCGATGTTTCTCTCTCATTGATGTTTCTAACTATCCCTCTCCCTTCCTCTCTGTAAAAAATAAAAAATAAATCAATAAAATATATTTTTTTAAAAAGACTTAGACTCTGCCTTCAGGAGCTGGTGTTCTATGAACCTTTGCAGGTCAGTGTTATAGAAGGTAAAATTATAAAGATTGGGCTTTAGGATCCAGATGTGGCCAAGAGCAGCTGGTTGTTTTATAATACTCAACTACAGAGTTGATGAATGCTCAAAATTCAAGGTGAATTTCTTGATGGACTGAAATTATAGAGCTATTTCTCAAGGTATAGCTGATATTCTACTGATCTCACTGGAGACTGGTATATAGACAGAGAATGCCAGTTTATTATTTTTACAATGGCTGGTGGCATAGCTAATTCATCCTTCCTTTTAGAGATACACACAGGAAGCCAAGTTACCAGAAAATTATTTGGAGAGTATGGAATCAGAATATGGGGACTTCTTCCATATTTATTTTTTCTATAAAAGGACAAATATGCAGAGAATTTTGGCAAAGACACCTTCTCCATAGTTGAATGTGTTATGCCAATGTTTATCTTAATTATTATTAGTTTACTTAATAAGTTTATACTCAAGAGGTTAGTCTTTATCCACAAGACAATGGGCAATCACAGGACTTTAGGTAGGGGTTGAATATAATCAGATTTGTATTTTCTAAAGATGTCATGTGGTGATGTAGGAGTTGGATTAAAAGGAATAGAACCAGGAAGCCAAGGAACATGTGTGAGTCTGTTCCAGTTGTCCAGTTGATGAATAATGATGTATAAAGTTGGGCAAAGAAGAAAGACCAGAATCTAGTAAAAATTAATTATATATATACTCTTACTCCGATTCCCACCAAGTGGTTTATGTTTTTTCTATATCAAATATTTTATTTCCTTTCTATATCAACAAATGTTTCTCAAGAGAGAATTAGATTTGTCCAATGCACAGGATATACATTATCCCTTTAGGTCTGTAACTTTCATTTTATTGTAGAAATACTTGTATGAATAAATACACATCCTTTTAAATAGGAGACGGTTTACCCAGGAATGGGGCAAGCAATGTCATTGCAGTTCTTTAAAATACAAAGCAAAAGAGCAGTGTTTTGTCTTTGAAGAAGGAGGTTCACAGTGTCATGCAAAAGAAAATAGTTATGTTATTATTACTTGTTGGGATGTTTTAGTTTCTTTTTGAAACCTGAAAGAATTCTCATTTGTGAAGAAAAAAAATGCTCATGGAGTAACTCAAGTACTGTTCCTGTATCTTTAAAAGTTGAATGAATGCCAAGCTATTTATACTGATACAAGTCCACTCCTTAGGTGCAGTTGACACTTGATGTTGACAAGGAGTAATTTTCAACAGCCTTTGAAAGCTGTTATACTGTTTCCTCTTTCAAGGCAAATTTCATTTGGATACATACAAACAGATATGATAACACAAATTTGGTTTTGGAAAGAAAATTCAGGTTTCTTCATTGTTTGAATTTTCTTAAATTCATCCTTTTTACATTTCTGTTCCTTAGGTCTGCCAAAATGTCTGAAAGATCAGATCTCCTTCACTTCAAGTTTGAAAATTATGGAGATTCAATGTTACAAAAAATGAACAAATTAAGAGAAGAGAATAAATTTTGTGATGTTACAGTTCTCATAGATGATATTGAGGTACAGGGGCATAAAATTGTGTTTGCTGCAGGTTCCCCCTTCTTAAGAGACCAGTTTTTACTGAATGATTCCAGAGAGGTGAAAATCTCCATATTGCAGAGTTCCGAAGTGGGGAGACAATTGCTCTTATCCTGTTATAGTGGTGTGCTGGAATTCCCTGAGATGGAACTGGTAAATTACTTGACTGCTGCGAGCTTTCTTCAGATGAGCCACATTGTAGAACGGTGCACACAGGCCTTGTGGAAGTTTATAAAGCCAAAACAACCACTGGATAGTAAAGAGGGATGTGAACCGCAGAGTGCTTCTCCCCAGTCAAAAGAACAGCAGGGAGATGCCAGAGGCTCCCCAAAGCAGGACTCACCTTGTATTCATCCATCTGAAGACAGTATGGATATGGAGGACAGTGATATTCAGATTGTTAAGGTAGAATCTATTGGGGATGTATCGGAGGTTAGAAGTAAAAAAGATCAGAACCAGTTTATTTCTTCTGAACCCACTGCTTTACATTCATCAGAGCCCCAGCACTCCCTGATAAATTCAACTGTGGAAAACAGAGTAAGTGAAATAGAACAAAACCATCTCCACAATTATGCCCTCTCTTACACAGGCAGTGATAACATCGTCTTGGCCTCAAAAGATGTCTTTGGGCCTAATATTCGAGGTGTAGACAAAGGCCTACAGTGGCATCATCAATGCCCAAAGTGTACCAGGGTGTTCCGTCACCTGGAGAACTACGCCAACCATTTAAAAATGCACAAACTCTTTATGTGTCTACTCTGCGGCAAGACTTTTACTCAGAAAGGCAACCTTCATCGACACATGCGTGTGCATGCCGGCATTAAACCTTTCCAGTGTAAGATCTGTGGGAAAACCTTTTCTCAGAAGTGTTCCTTACAGGATCATCTTAACCTTCACAGTGGAGATAAGCCCCATAAGTGTAACTATTGTGACATGGTTTTTGCACATAAGCCAGTTTTGAGGAAACACCTTAAACAGCTGCATGGCAAAAACAGCTTTGATAATGCCAATGAGAGAAATGTGCAAGACCTCACAGTGGATTTTGATTCTTTTGCATGTACCACAGTTACAGACTCTAAAGGGTGTCAGCCACAGCCTGATGCAACACAGGTCCTGGATGCAGGTAAACTGGCCCAAGCTGTCCTGAACCTAAGAAATGATAGTGCTTGTGTGAACTGAGTAGGGGCTTTATGCTCAAAACTAGAAGTGACTGAAAACATGGCAATAGTCTTGAGTGTTTTTAGAAGAGATTTTGCTAGCTTGACTTCTCCAAAGCCTCTGTGCAGGTTGTAGAATGAATCAAAGTACTAACAGACCAGGCAACTTACCACTTGGAGTGGTCTTGCCTTCCTTTTGCCCTCTCCCATTTTCTGTTTTGAATTATCTTGTGATGCCTGTCTTCCTTTCCCAAGGAGTATTCCATTTGTCTACCTAACATTGACTTATGACACATTTTAGGCTTTTCACTGGACACATTCAGAAGGCACCAACAAGTTAATAACATCACCTGCAATCCACTAATGGATGCTATGCTAAGAGAAGTGAATAATATTTTTCTTTGGCAGAAAATAGGCTAAGATATAAAGTGATATTGCTATTGGCCTGAATATGTGATAGAACTTCTGGTTGCCTACTTATAATTCATCTATGAATGAATGACTCCCTACCATTTGTACTTTTCTTGGAACTGGCTATAAAGAAGTATTTTAAGTTGTTCAGCACTCTTTTCAACAGCATTATGGCCCCCAACTTTATGTCACTGAATTGTTCACATAGACCAGAGTACAATCTTTCTGCAACACCTGCAGGCATAGTTAGGTATCACCATGAGGAGCATAATCAACAAAGAATAGAAGTACATTTGTACAACAATTTAACGTGAGACATCTTCCTCAAAAGAAGCCAAACGCTTATTCATGTATAACTTATTTGTTGATGCTTTTTAAGTCAGGATGCTCCAAGCATACTTAAAATGTGCTAAAGTATAATAGTCTCTCTAAAAAGAAGCTATTTAGGAGTCAGTCTTTGGACTCTGCTTTAGAGGTTAGCTATCAGAGAGGTATTTAGCCATCAGAAGGGTGTTTGGGCTTCAGAGTTTTGTTCAGTGTATTCTAAGAGTCTCTGAATTCTCATTTTCTCATGTACCTTAATTTCTAAAATGGATGAAAAAAATAGGTCGTGGAATGAGCAACCAGGCTTTTGCATTCAGATATTCCTATAGCCCCACCTTGCTATGTTTGATAGATCACTAATACAAAGTTGATCTTCCAAGTATGGTAAAACAGAACAACTGTGTGTTGTAGTTCAGAAATAAAATTTTGAGTCTTATTAGTTTCTGACCCATGAGTTAGACATAGGTAATAGAAGTGTTAGAGTCCTTAGAGAGTCTTAAGAGATAATTTACTCCACCTCTCTCTCTTTTTTTTTTAAAGTTGGGGTATTAATAGCCCAAAGAGGTGGCCTGGCCAAGGTTGGCCAAATAAGATAAGTGACTAAATATGAGCTAATGTCTCCTCATTTTTTCTCACTACCCCTTGGCTTAAAAAGATCTAGTACATAATCAAGAATACATTAGCAAAAAGCTCACCTTTGTGAATCCCTATTGGCTTTCTAAGACAGCCTGGATTTTGCAAACAAAATATCACAGAAGGATATATTTTTGTTATTTTTTAGTTAGAATAAATATTACATTCTTCCCAAGCAAGTGACTGATTTTCTGGGTATTAGGGAGAGAAAGGACAAATAAGAATAAATGTGAGAAGGATCTAAATGTGAAACTGATTTTGTCTGGAAACAGTGTTTATTTAATTTCCATCAGGATTTTGTTTTCATGTTTGAGCTATGAGAGTGCATATACCGATAAACCAAAAATTAGGTTTAACTTGAGTAGTCAGGGAATTCTTAAAGTTGTTATAATTTGATACATTTACATGTGAATCTGACTTGAGGTATTATTTCTACCTTTTGTTAAAAGATTTAAAATGAGAATAAAATTGAGTGATAAGACTAATAGGTATCTTATGCCTAAGGTCACTCATTATATGGTCTAATGATGCTGCCAAGCATTCCAGTTTTTATATGACCCAGGCAGAGTACCAGTTCTCTGCAACAGTGTGACATTACCATGTTAACCAACAAGTCACTATTTCCTTTGATCATCATTTTGGCATGGAAATTTCATGTTGGAGTGCTTCCTTTGTTTATATTCATGTCCTGTTTTTGTTACTGGTTTGAAGACTAAAAGTCATGGGTTCAAAATAGATTGCTCTCTTTGGTTGGAGACTATTGCTGGGTTCATCTAGTCATTCAAGAAGCATTTATTGAGCACCTACTGTTGCCAGGCACTATGCTAGATGATGAGGATATGAAGGTAAGATTGCAATGATCCCTGCTCTCACAGATCTTACAGTTTCGTGTAGTCTTAGGGAGCTAAGATATCAATTTGATTTTAAACTAAGAGTAATAAAGGAAACTGCCTTGCTTTTTTTGATCACTTAAAGTCAGCATCTAGATGGTTTTGTATCTGTAAAGCTATAGTTCTCACCTTTTGTACTGCAAACCTCTTGGCTGGGGCGGTGTTCTGTTTCTGTGAGACATTTTCTTAATTTTGGTGGGATTTTACTTTTCTCCTCCTTTGTTTATACATGTTTCTTAGATTGTATTGCAAAGTGGGCAAATTATTGATATCAAGTAAGTTTTATAGAGGAAGATTTTTAAAAACCTTAGTTATTCAGCATTTGTATTTTATGGATCCCCAGGAAAACTAAAAAGGGGAGAACACTCTTTACCATAGTTGGTTTAAAAAAGATACTGTATCACAGTTATTTATTTATTATTTAATTTTAAAGACAAACTCCAAACCGAAGCAGCTCTGAGGTAAATCAGATGTGGTTTTAATTTGTTTTAGTTTCTTTTTTAGAATATCTGTAAGTGGAGGGTGACCAGTGTCACTACTTTTAAATATTGTCCTAAAAAATCAACCTAGAACATTTTATTTCAGCTGGTGAATAGCTGTTTTAAACCTGTTGTATGTTAGACATACTATGAACTACCTCTTCACTTATTATGGGGAAGTTTCCTTAATAAAAGTGTGACAATTAAAGCTCTGGTGTGAGTAGTTTATTTTTTCTCCCCTCCTTTCCTTTTCAATTGCTTGAATTTGAATACAAGAATACTTCCTTCATTCCTATTCTTTAAAACACATATTAATAAAATATGCTGAGCTTGGCTTCAGAACCAAATATGAGTTAACCAGAAATTGTTTCTAGGGTCAGTTACTTAAATGAGAGCCTGTTGACTAAGGGGTAAAGCAACTGCTTTTAAGAGCTGGTTCAGAAATTCCTTCATTTGGCAAATACTTGGATGCCTACTGAGTGCTAGTCTTGGGGAATGTAAAGATCGGTAAGGCACTGCCCCAAGTACCTCTGCTTAGATGGGACGCAGATTTCAATACTGGAATGATAATTGCAATAATGAAGGCAGCCAAATGGGTTGGCTTGACAGGCTCCCAACTAAGAGCCAGCTAATTCAAGGCAGTTCCTGGTGGCTTTAAGGATGATGGGATTTTGAAGGGTTAGTGGGAGGAGGGATTGGGCATATGGGAGGAAACAGTAGATGAGAGGCTTGGGTTTGCCCAAAAACGTGGGGCGGGGCGGGGGGTGAAGGTGAGAAGGAAGCGATAGAGTAAAGGAAGAGAGATCCAGAAGTTGGGGCCAGATCCTGATGGGGCATTAGCTAGGCAATCTCGGATACTGATCCCCATGGCAGTCTCCTCTCCTTCCTCCGTCACCTTTTAAATTGCAGGTGGCCCAGTAAAAGGAGAGGACCTGGCCATAATAATCCGCGAGGGCCTCCTGTGGTCCCGGCGCGGGGTATTCTGATGGACGCACTGCACCCCAACTTCACAAGCCTCCTGCGGTTCGGAGGTTGGGGAGAACTCAGAAGGGGAATTGGCTCCCGTACTGATCAGGGGCAGGAGAAATGGGATTTGCCGGCACTGGGCGTCTTTCTGTCATTCCACAGGGGTGGGGGAGTGAGGAAGGGAGGATGTCTCAGAATGTCCTTCCGGTATGCTCAGCCCGCCCCCTGCGGGGTCAAGGTGGTTGACACCGGATGTATTTCCTTCCAGACTAAGTCCACCTTCCGGTCCGGGTCCTTTGCTGCGGAAACGTCGGTTCTGGTTTTCCGAGTGGGTGAGTGAGCGCCAGGGAGACGCGACGGGTGGGGAAGCCCCACGAGGAGGAGGAGGAGGGCAGCTGGGTGCTGCCCGGCGGTGGCTGGGCTGGTCCTGCAACCACCTGGTCGACAGGGCCTTGGTCCTGTTGGGCTTGGCTCAGGAAGACCTGTGGCAAGCTGGCGGCTCTTCCCGGCCACTGGGAACCCAGGTTCAATTCCGCAGACGTTCCCCAAGCTCTTCCTGCTCTGTGCCGGTCCCGGCGTTCGCTGCAGGAACTCGGCTGAACGAGGCGCTGTTTCGTGATGCTCTGGGAGCAACCGACTCTTAAGGGGGAGACAGGAGGAGTCTAGGAAGCCTTACTTAATTTAGGCCTTAAAGGAGCTAAATGGCTAGCTGGAAAAAGTAACGGGAGCGTAACATATGCAAAGGTGCATTCGGGGGTCTTCTTGCCTGGGCAATGGTGAAAATCTGAATATCAAAGAAACTTCCATGAAAAAGAGTAGAGAAAAGATAAAGCTATAAAGGTACTGCCAAACCGGTTTGGCTCAGTGGATAGAGCGTCGGCCTGCGGACTCAAGGGTCCCAGGTTCGATTCCGGTCAAGGGCATGTACCTTGGTTGCGGGCACATCCCCACTGGGGGGCGTGCAGGAGGCAGCTGATCGATCTCTCTCATTGATGTTTCTGGCTCTCTATCCCTCTCCCTTCTTCTCTGTAAAAAATATATTTAAAAAAAAAAAAGCTATAAAGGTACTTAAGGCCAAATCATGAGTGAGCTTTTATTTGCTAAGAAGGTTAGGCTGTCCCGTAGGTAGAGGACAGCTGGAGAGAGGGGCGGGGGGGGGGAAGTTTTGAAAGATGTCAATTTGCCCTAGCTAGTTTTGCTCAGTGGATGGCGCGTTGCCTGCGGACTGAAGGGTCCCGGGTTCAAATCTGGTCGAGGGCACATGCCCGGGTTGCAGGCTTTATCCCCAGTAGGGGGCATGCAGGAGGCATCCAATCGATGATTCTCCTCACTGATGTTTCTATCTTTCTTTCCCTCTCCCTTCCTCTCTGAAATCAATAAAAATATATTTTTTAAAACATAAATAAAAGATGTCAATTTTGGTGGCACTCAGTAGGGTAGTTTGGAATTTAAGAGACTGGTATCAAGGAGAACTTTTGGAAGACATGGCAGTGGTCCAGGTGAACAGAATAAAGACCTGCAGTAGTGATGGGGAGTCTAAAGTTTGGAGATTACATTAAGGTTTTTAATTTGGGAAACTTACAGCCATTTAGTAGTAGCATTAACTATACAAGGCACATAAATTTAGCCAAGGAGAAAAATATAGAATCTGTTAACTGCAATATAATATAAATGCTGTAACAAAAATATGAAAAATGTGCCACGAGATCAGAGAGAAATGCATCTTAATTTTTCTGGATTTTAAGGTTAAATTTTCTGGAATTTATTCTTAGCACCCAGATTAAAATTTGAGTGAGTATTCTTTTACCCAATTCAGGTTTGGGACTTTAAAATTTTGTTTGTTTTTACTAGCACAGTGTAGGAAAGCATTCCTTATCCTTACAGCAATGTTTGTATTATATTTTGCTTAGATTTTGACCATGGCTGCGGAGTCTGATGTTCTGCACTTCCAGTTTGAACAGCAAGGAGATGCAGTCTTGCAGAAAATGAATCTCTTGAGACAGCAGAATTTATTTTGTGATGTATCAATTTATATTAATGACACCGAGTTCCAGGGGCACAAGGTGATATTAGCTGCTTGCTCCACTTTCATGAGAGATCAGTTTTTACTCACACAGTCAAAACATGTCAGAATTACCATCTTGCAGAGTGCAGAAGTTGGCAGAAAATTGTTGCTCTCTTGCTATACTGGAGCACTTGAAGTGAAAAGGAAAGAGCTTTTGAAATACTTGACTGCTGCTAGTTACCTTCAGATGGTTCACATTGTGGAAAAGTGTACAGAAGCTTTGTCAGGATACCTGGAAATTGACCTTTCTATGAAAAACAACAATCAACATACCGACCTGTGTCAATCCTCTAACCCAGATGTTAAAAATGAGGAAGAACATACAGATAAAGACTGTGAGATCATCGAAATTTCAGAAGATAGTCCTGTAAACATAGATTGCCACGTTAAAGAAGAGGAAAGCAATGTGTTGCAGTCTACAGTAGAGAGCTTGACATCAGAGAGACAGGAAATGAAGTCACCAGAGCTGTCTTCAGTTGATATAGGTTTTAAAGACAATGAAATTTGTATCCTCCGTGTGGAATCTATAAATACCGATGGTGTAGAAAATGGGCAGTTTTCACAGCCTTGTACCTCGTCAAAAGCAAGCATGTATTTCTCTGAAACACAGCATTCACTGATCAATTCTACGGTTGAGAGCAGAGTGGCAGAAGTTCCTGGGAATCAAGATCAGGGCTCATTTTGTGGGAATACTGAAGGAAGTCATGGAACAGCAAATGAGATTCAGAACCTGGAAGATATTTATTCACTGAGGCACCAGTGCCCCAGGTGTCCACGAGGATTTCTTCATGTTGAAAATTATCTGCGCCACCTTAAGATGCATAAACTGTTCTTGTGCTTACAGTGTGGGAAAACATTTACACAGAAGAAAAATCTCAACCGGCACATTCGAGGGCACATGGGCATACGGCCCTTTCAGTGTACTGTGTGCTTGAAGACATTTACCGCTAAGAGCACGTTGCAGGACCACTTAAACATACATAGTGGGGATCGGCCATACAAATGCCAGTGTTGTGACATGGATTTCAAGCACAAATCTGCCCTGAAAAAGCATGTGACCTCTGTGCATGGTCGGAGCAGTGGTGAAAAAAATACCTATTCATGATCTCAAAAAACAAAATCTATTACAAGTACAATCACACGTTGCTATGGAAGCTATGTTAAGCAAGTCTTTCTATAGAAATGCAACATTTGTAATATTGTTTTCCTCCTAATCTTTGGGTCTTATTTTTGGTCTGCCTATACATTATTCTTTCTGAACTTATACTAAGAGTTCCAAAGTGTGGGAGACATGATAAAGCTGATGGAATGCTATCTCACATCTTGTGTTATATAAGTCCCAGTTGTATACCTAGAGAAATACTGTTCTTCTCTTAAATATTATTGGTTCTAATGACAATGGATCCAGCAGAATTTCCATATTCAGATTTTGAGTATCTATGTAGTTGATGGAAGTGTAAAATAACCTAGCCATGTAATAACTTTAATGAGTTAAGATAATGGAAAGATAAAATTTAAAACACCCTCTTATCCATTATTAGTCACTTTAAAATCAGATAGGACTAATAAATTTTTAACCTACTGCTTTTGGATTGCAAACTAAACACCAAGGTACCTGTTGTTATAAAATGTAAAAGAACATAATTCATATTCACTTGGGAATAGCAGAATTTCCTTATACCTTTCTTAAAACTATTTCCATGGTTTGTTAGTATACATATTTTATAAATTATTCATTAGGCCCAAATGTCTTGATTTTATTTAATGCAGTGGCATCTAGTAATTTTGTGGCTAGTAAAAACATACTATTGGCTTGAAGCTCTAAAAAATTACTTTTAGAAATCCCAACTTAACCAAAGGTATTTGTTACACCTTTTTTGTTGTTGTTGTTAAATATATTTTTATTGATTTCAGAGAAGAATGGAGAGGGAGAGAGAGAAAAACACCAATGATGAAAGAGTCATGGATCACCTGCCTCCTGCACATCCCATACTGGCATCAAGCCCGAAACCCAGGCATGTGCCCTGACTGGAAATCGAACCATGACCTCCTGGTTCATAGGTCAACACTCAACCACTGAACTATGTCGGCTGGCTACCCTTTTATCTTCTAGTTAACATAGTAAAGTTGACCTTTGTCAATTTTGTATCTAGGTAATAGGAATGGTATGCTAAAACACTTGTAGCAGACATCTCTGAGGTCATCAGACAGAGAACACTTTCCATATCTAGCTCCTTCTCATTGCTCGTTTCCTTTCTCGAACAGTATCCCCTCTGCTAAATGATTTGTTTTTGGTATACAGTTTCATGAATCTTTTTTTTAAAATATATTTTATTGATTTTTTACAGAGAGGAAGGATAGAGAGTTAGAAACATTCATGAGAAACATCGATCAGCTGCCTCCTGCACACCCCCTACTGGGGATGTGCCCGCAACCAAGGTACATGCCCTTGACCGGAACCGAACCTGGGACTCCTCAGTCCACAGGCCGACGCTCTAGCCACTGAGCCAAACTGGTCAGGGCCAGTTTCATGAATCTTAACACATGTATAGATTTATGCAACCACCTCGGTAATCAAAATACAGAACATTCTATCACCACCGCTAAACTCCTTTATGCTACCCTTTTGTAGGCAGTTCCTCCTAACTCTAAACCCTGCCAATAGTTCTTCATCAGTATATCTTGCCTTTTCTGGAATGTCATAAATGGAATCATAGCATGAGCTCTTTTGAGATGCTTCTTTCACCTAGCATCATGCCCTTTGAGATTCATCCATTTTGTATGTCAGTAGTCCATTCCCTTTTCTTTCTGAATTGTCATACATATTAATTTTCTTGTTATCACTAGATAAACAGTTTAAAGATGGAAATCTATTAGTGTTCTCTTAATTATTAATAGTCATTAACATTAATGCAATTTTTATTTACTATATGTTGACAAAAAGCTTAACTATCTTTAGAGTTTTATGCTATATTTCCAGAAATGTGCCAAAAGCAAAACCATGACCATATGGTTATTTTACTTACAGTAATATTTCAGATTGTGTTATGAGCCATTGCTCTCCAATAGCCTTGTCTACATTTAACACAAAACTTTGTTGTCATAACACAGATTAAAATATATTGCAGGGCAAGTCATATCATCTAAAAGACAGGAGCCACTTTTAGTAAAGAAGCCTGACTGGATGCGTCTTACTTTCAAGATGTTCTATTCCTCTTCTACTCACCTCAGCTTTATGTAGCATTTCTGCTATATCTAATATCAGTTGAAGCCCTTCCATATTTTAATATGTAATATACTTTGTACCATTTATAAGAATTTTGTGATGAATCACATGTTGATTGTTATAAATGTTAATTATCCTTTTTGTGATACTTGTGAAAAATATATTTTCTATAGAATGTTAACTCTGAGAGAGACTTTAAAGAATCTAGCTCTCATATTTGATAAGAAAGCCAACTTCATGACCCCTCAGGTCACCATTTAGTATCATTGGACAGGTCACCTCTTCTTGAGCTTCTCTTAAATTTATATGCAAAATAATAACTTTGATCTTGATCATTTATAGATCATTTCCAAGTCTAAAATTCTGTGATTTTATATTTAAATCTTCCAGAGTTCCTAAGAACAGAGAAGAGGGGAAAGCAAAAGAGAGTTTGGTGTCTTTTTGCACTATTTGCTCACTCCATTGGAGACAGAATTTTTCTAAAGCAAATAGTGTTTTTCTCCCACTGGAGAACATGATAGTGCAGTGCTTAATCTTCTTTCCCATTTGATCTATGATTGGCCATTTGTAGACATTTTTCTATCAGAAATAGTTTGTGTTTGAAATACTTATTTTTGCTTTTTATGGTAAAATTTAGTTGGGGAGGGATGAAGATGGGGTGGGTGAACAAATAGTAAACTTTTTTGCTGTTGTTTTTTTACGAATTGCCTATCTTTGATGTTAAAAAAGAATTACGGTTGAACTATGTGTAAGTTTTATGTGTGCCTTGTAAGATTCTTGTGAAATTTTTTGTAAGCACTTTGAGATTTTTTGCGTGTGGGGAAGGGGTGTTTTGTGAAAGTGATGGTTATTTATTTATTTATTCCTGTTCATTTAGCACAGAGTGATCTCAAAACATTTCTAGGTGAATGTCTGTTTGCATGATGTGCTTAAACAATTTCAGGAAAATGATATCTTTTTTAAAATGCAGGCATGACAAAGTTAAGTGTTGAATTTATTCATTTAAACATTCACTTTTAGTTGTTTGTTTTTCTATATGATGGGGAAAATGCAAAAAGTTTGTCTTAAGCCTCTTCATTTACTGCATTTTTGAATAAAAGATCTTGGAAAGGTAGTTGTTACTTTGGTATAAGAGAAAATCCTTTCTTTTTTTCCTTGGATGTAACTATCATATATGTTTACATAAGAAATAATAAACTGGAGATGGGAATGGAGAGCTTTGTGTTTTGTGTACATCTATGAATTTTGAAGAAGGAAACTATTTCTCCTGGCTAATCATTCATTCAACAAATATTTACGGAGTGCTTACAATATCTAGAAGTTAAGTATACCAACAAAAATCCCTGCTCTCTCCCTGGCCGGTTTGGCTCAGTGGATAGAGCGTCTGCCTGGGGTCCCCAGTTCGATTCCGGTCAAGGGCATGTACCTTGGTTGAGGGCACATACCCAGTGGGGAGTGTGCAGGAGGCAGCTGATCCATGTTTCTCACTATCCTCTCCCTTCCTCTCTGTAAAAAATCAGTAAAATATATTTTTAAAAAATCCCTGCTCTAATGAAACTTAAATTCTAGTGAAGGGAGACAAAATTTGTGAACAAAATTAATGTATGTCAGATTTTGGAAACGGAGAAAATAAAGCAGGGAGTGCTAGGGAAGGGAAATTCTGATTGTAATTTTAAATATAGTGAGTGGTCAGGCCACCTTTGAAAAATCTTATCAGATCATGTACAACTACTATCCAGTAAAATGGAAAGTGTACACACACACACACCCATCACTATCTAGTTGAATGGAAAACAACCAAATGAACCATTGTTGGGAACCTCTAGGATTGGCATATATTTCATAAATAGAAGAGTATGAAAAGGATAAAATTTATGGGAGAATAGTCTTTGGTGTGACCATTGAATTTTTAAAAATTGGTACTTTTTTGGTCTTCCAGGCAGTGATAACCATATTTATTGTTAAGTTCATTATATTTTATAAACTTTTTCCATATGTCTTCTAATTCATGGTGGGTTTGCTTCCATAGAGTCTTTTGTTGGATATCTGGTTTCATATTGGAAAGTGCCTTGAGCTTAATTGCAACTCATAGCCATTTTCTTAATCTGAGTTTTTCAGTTTCTCATCAGGAACAGAATACATAGTATCTGCTTTTTAGGATTATTTTGATGAGTAAATGAAATACAAATGAAAGTAAAAATGAAAATTTTATTAACACAGGACCTAGCACATAATAAGTTGTCCATAAATATTAATTCCAAGCCTATTTCTTCCCATATAAAAACAGAATAATTTATACCTTGCAGTTTACTGTGAAAAATCCTGCAACAAATATTTATGAAGTTATTAGTGCCAAAATTTGTGCTTTGAATTTTGATGCCTGCCAGCTTCTGAGAAACTCAATTTTCTCGTTAATAAAGAGGTGTGCGTTATTGCCTGCCAAACAAATGCTCTCTTTTTCTTTCATTTTTTAAATCAGGGAGATCGGTTGGCACCTAGAGGGATTTAGGGATGGGGTCAGCATCTGATTGTGGGAGAGTGATAAGATTGTAATACAAATGTATCAGATTAAGTTAAATGAATATCACTTTTTTCACGAATATCATGAGGGCAGTCAGACACTGGCTCAAACCAATGTCCAAGAGGCTGGCTCTAGGAGCAGATGAATGTGCTGGGAGTTTCCCATAAACCCCTTCGGCTTGCCTAGGCATCCTAACAGCACCTCCCACCGTATTCCAGTTTTCCCATGTCACGTGATGAGGGTGCCTCGGCTCCAGCAGAGGGAAGCTAATGGGCGGTCCAGGTGGCTGGAGCTACTACGCTTTCCTTCCACCGCCCTTACTCCCGGTTTTGCGTGATCTCGCGTGATGTGGGGAGTATCTTCTCGCGAGAGTTAGGTCTGGATCCCTCCAGGTCCGCCTCCATGGTGAAGAGGCGGTGGTGGAGGAGGAGGTGGAGGGAGGAGGAGGAGGCCCCGTCGCGGCCTTCGCCGCCGCCAACGGGGCTGTCCCTGTAGCTCCCGATGGAGTTTGAGGTCGTGAAGCCGCCGCCGAGCTCTGCCCCGGCGAGACGAGGCGCCTCTGTCGCCGAGCCGCGCCGCCGCGGGGCTCCCGGGAGCGGCCCTTAGCGACCCCGCCCGGGCCCCCACAGGTAGGGCGGGGGCGGGCACGATGCAGCTCGGGCCCCAGTCGGGTCCCTGGTCCACGGCGATCGATCGGGCGGGAGACCTATGTTAGCCCGGGGCCTGTGCCCTGTCGTTGTCGGTGCACGGAGGGTTGGGAACTGAGGGCCGCACCTGACACCCCAACCGGGAGTCCCGAGATCAAGGAGGCCCCCGGCCTTGGTCGGGCTCTTTCAATGCCGAGGCCTGGCGCAAATGGCCACCTCCCTTCGCCTCCTGCGGAGGGGCCGCCTCTGACCCCTAAGCAATCCACCCGAGCAAAGGCCAGGCTCCCCTTCCCTTTCCACCCCAGTTAGTAAGAGGGGCTTTGGAGGAGGTTCTCGAAACCAAGTACCCTCCTAGCTTTTCGGCTTTCCGCCCTGGGGCGTCCCCAGATCCTAACGCAGGGATGGTGGCGGCGGTCTGAGTAGTAAGCGGGGACCCTGGTCAGACAATGCCCTGGGAGGGCTCAGCCTCCCGGGAGGGAGAAGGCCGGCCCGGAGGGGTCGCCCAGTGCATGTGACGGGGCGCTGGCATGACACGGAGCCAGGGAATTCTGCTGCGGCTTGCTTCTTCCCCTCTTGCATTTTTCTTTCTTGGGGAAGCCTCTTAAGGGGAGATTCTTCCACCATCTTAGAAGAATGGTAGAAAGCATCTTTGTTTCTCAGATGCAGAGCTACTTTTCTGTGTCCGTAGCTTTCGGAAAGGAGATGAGGGTAGCTGTCATTTACCTCTTTCGAGTCACAATAGAGTTGCAAGATACCAGTAGGTAGAACCTTGACACCAAGAGTCTCAAGTAATCACTGACATAAAGTAGAGCTAATCTCGTGATTCCCTACCGGTTTTATTTATTTATTTATTTTTTTATAACCACCTACGTTCCCTTTTCATTCCTACTCTCCGTGTACCCAGGTCCTCTCTTTTTAATCCCTATTTTCCCACCCGCTGCGATTAGGACTTTGTATCCCAAATAAAGTGCTTAAGGGATCCTTTCCATTTTTATGTTAGTCAAACTTTTAAGTTCCAGTAGGAACTTTGGGTTAACCTGAGAAAGTCAATGTTGCTGTACCAAACGGCTATAATTTCCCAAAAGCAAAGAAACAAATGTTTTAGTTAGCCTATGGAGCCTTTTTATAGTTAAATATACAAGTTTAGTTAAGGCTTCTTGAAACATTAAGAAGAGTTCTCCCATCGTTACCTTCTTTTATCTGCCTAAAGAGCTACACCACTGTTCTAACACAACATCCCTTGTCTGTTTACTTCCACATTCAGTTCTTGAAGAAAGAGACCATTTTTTTTTTCCAACATTGCCATTTTTGTCGGAGATTCTTGTTTTAAGAGTTGTGGGGTTTGGAAATTTGCTAGAAAAAAAACAATGTTAAACATATATTCCAAAAGCAGATGTTGTAATGCAAACTGGCTCCTATTCTTTGAGCATTTAATTGCTGTCGTGTTGTTTAGTGAATCCTTTGAGTTACTCCTGATCTGTTATTACTGTTGTGTTAACCTGACATGCAAGAATACTTTTATGTCCTTTGTTTATATGTTTTCATTAATTCACTTTCTTCTTTTGTAATTTGCTGTCTTTTAGTTTGAAAAAAGTTAACAAAAATTCTTTTGGGAGGGAAAGTATTTTTCTTCACACAGAATTTTATATTCAAAAAATAGAACTTCTGTATTGTATGTAATATCTAAGAATGCTAAGTAAACTTACAACAAGGTTTTATCATGATAAGTACTTGCATATTGTTTTGGACTGAGTTGAAGTTTCACTTTCTACTGATGTGAAAAAGGAAGCATGTGGTCAAATAAAGCTAGCTGAAAATTAAAAATAATGTTTTGCACCCAGTCTTATAACTATTGTAAGTTAAATCTTTAATAATCCTCAGGGTTTTCTAGTTTTATGAAAACCTTCTTAAGTGTAGGTGTGACTTTCACCTCAAATTCTCAATAAAATTTACTTTTGAGTATTATTTTTAATTTTAAGGAGAATTGCATTGTCCAGTACTAGCTAGTAGTCTCATGTAGCAGTTGAGCACTTGAAATATGGCAGGTATGAATTGAGATGTGCTGAAAGTGTAAAATGCACACAAGATTTTGAAAACTTAGTACAACAACAACAAAAAAGAATTCAAAATATCTCACTAATTTTTACATTGATTACATGTTAAAATGGTACCTTGTATAAATTAGGTTAAAGAAAAGATATTAAAATTAAATTTACCTGTTTTTTCCTTTTTTAATATGACTAATAGAAAATTTTAAATTACTTGTGGCTTGCATTATTTCTATTGGACAGTGCTGTTCTAGAGGATCTCTTCCAATAAATAAATTACCTGAATTAAAAGACACATGAAAACCAAAAATTTCAAGTCTAATCATCACTAAAGAAGCAAAACTTTATTGCTTATATTAATTAAAATAAAGAATTATTTCATTACTGTTCTTTTGGAAGACACTGAAAGTTAAAAACCTCATACTTAATAAAAAACCAAGTTCAACCCCATAGTGAGCTAAAGTAAAACTTGAGTCAAAAGTCTTTCCTAACTTATACTAAAGTTACATAGCAGTCTTTAAAATGGTAATTCTGTTCCTTTTGCTCCAATCCTTTTGATATGTTTGAATCCTTAGTTTTAGTTGGTTTTGTTTGTTTTGTAGGTTAAGGTCTAAATTGTACTTAGGATGCTTTAAATACTATTTTTAAGTCCAAAAGTAATTATTTTAAAGGTTTTAAATACTGTTAAATGTCCATTTCAGTAGCTTAAATTCTTCACATGGGTAAACTAGAATGAAAACAATGAGTGTTTTAATTAACAGACCTGAGCCCTAATTTTACATCTTTATAAAATAATGTATATATTTATACAATAGTGAAAGAGGCATAAACATTACTCTGGCATTTTGAAATCAGATATCATAGTCATAAACTAGCTGCACAATATCATGGCAGTCTGTTATGAGAAAATGAAAGTACTTAGCTGGTATGCAGTTTGCTTTTAAAGCAGTTTATAATTTGCATCATATGAGACTTATAGTCTTAAAAATTACTTGAGTAAAAATGTGTTTAAGGTCCCACCTTTAATGTTTCTCACTCCTATGCTTTATCGTTTTACTCATCTTCAATTTTAGTAACTAATAACTAAAGCTAGTTAAATAGAAAAAAGTTAATTAGAATGTTTTTCTTAAGTAGTCCCTTTGCATATCTAGAGTTGTGAGCTTTTTAATCCATTTTACCTCAATTTCAGATATTTTGGTAGCATTTTTAGAATGAATACATCAATATTAACTATAAATGTTATTAGTAATTTAGGTTTCCATAGATTCAAATAAGTTACTATGGAATGTATTAATATAAATTTAGAAATTTCACACATTAATATATTTTCTTAGCTTGCTATTGTTAAATTATAAAGACAATAGGCTATTTATCACTTTTTATAATTATAAAAATATATTCTAGGTAAATGTTTACAAAGTGCCTTTTTTAAATAAATGAAAGGCCTATTTTGTCATTATTAATTAAATGTTTTAGTGAACAACATGAACTCTGTTTTAGGTAAATTTTTATTTTGTATTTATATTTATTGAGGAATCTAGAATTTATTGATAATGGTACTGAAGAAAAATATTTTTTAAAAATCAAACCATTCCTTATATATTAAATAAGGAAAACTTAGTTCATAATTTTCCTATTAGAAAGTTAGAATCTGACACACAGCAGAAGGAAAATTTGCAGTTACTGTAAAAATTTTGGCACAATCTGTCTTTTAAAGGTATAAATTAAATTACTAGAAATTAAACTTTAATAATATTAAAGCATCTGGTGTTTGTAGACCTAGAAATATATATAGAATATTATAACATACAACTATCAAGTATATTCTGGAATAGTTTGAAACACTTTAAAGCTAATAGGTGAAAATATGAAAGATATAATTTTTATGTTCAAACAATGCTTGCCCCACACACGCACACGCACACGCACACGCACACACACACACTAACTTTAAAGCATTTGGGGATTTGGGGATGATCTTGGAAAACAATAAGGAAAGAGTATTTTGCTACTAGTTTTATATTACTCAGTGGCCTTTGATACCCTGACCCCCTGAATTATGAAAAAAAAAATTGATGCAGTGTCTTGTTTTAATAAATAATTTATCAGTTCAAGTTATTAACTAAATTAGGGCTCTCAATCGTAGATTTAAGATAAAATTTATTCTTCCTCAGAGGCCTTTTCCTTGTATAATTCTACAGTCTGGTAAGCTGAACATTAAAAATGTTACATAGTTTCAAGGAGTGATGTATTCACCTACTTAGTGCTCATCCCTAAAGTTGAAAGCCAACTGACTGGTTTTAAGATTGATGGCATTAATAGGTGTGGCAATGTATATTAGGTACCTTCCATTAGAGCTATTTGAGGAGAAGTTTGTATAGGGAGCTTTTTACATAGCAAGCCCTATCATTTATTTTTACAAGATATTTTTAAAACCTTAAGTTTTTGTGAACATAAAAGCACAATAAAGGCTAATAAAATTCATTTGGATGTGATGATATTGGAGAATGAGTTATAGACCTTTCTGATCTAAACCTGACTTCATTTTTAAACATCTAATTTCTGTGGAACTAAAATATTTGGGCTGATAAACATTTTTATGAAATAAACCATTGGCTGTTTAATTGCCCTAAATACCTAGATTTCTTGTTCACCAAAGAGCCTTTGTCAGACTTATATAAGTTTAGTATTAGAAGATACAGAAAATTTGTGAACTGTAGAATGTTCAAGTTAGGAATCTAAAGATTTTAATTAGACGACAGCATAGTTTTGATACTAAATATTTTATTTTACTAAAAATTATGGAACAAACATTTGGATCTTAGGAATAAGAAAACTTACTGTTATTTTTCCCATGTCCCTTTTAATCACTACAAATGTAATTTTTCTCACACTATAATATCAAAAATAGAAATTTATATTTTGCAGTTTTTCAATTTATAATTATTAGATGTTAATATTCTTTTAGTCTTCTAAAAGGTGTTTTTATTTTATTTTTTAAATCCTCACCTTAGGATATGTTTTTCATTGATTATAGAGAGAAAAGAAGGGAGAGGGAGAGAGAGAACGAGAGAAACATCAGTGTGAGAGAGAGAAAGATGGATTGGTTGCCTCCTGCACATGCCCCAATGGGGATCCTTCCCATAACCTGGGTATGTGCCCTGACTGGGAATCAAACCCACCACCTTTTGGTATAGGATGACACACTTACTAACTGAGCCACACCAGCCAGGGCTCTTCTTCTATATCTTGCTCATTGGACCTGACAGTTTTTGGAGATATATATGTTTTGTCAGAAGTATTGTAGAGAACCACATTCAAGATTTGTAAGACAATATTTTTTTATTGATTTCAGAGAGGAAGGGAGGAGAAAGAGATAGAAACATCAGTGATGAGAGAGAATCATTGATTAGCTGCCTCCTGCACGACATCATAGCGACCTGTCGTTCCACCTTTGGTTGATTGGCATATTACACTTTTATTATATAGGATTTTCAGTACCTCAATTAGCCTCCTAATCAAGTCCTGACCAGAGATTTCCTCTTTTGTGAAGCTGCCAAGTTGAATATATATCCTGGACTGACGTGGTCATTCAGGTGGCAAAGCTGTTTCTTCACACTTGATTCACTATGATATTGTTTGGAACAATGGTTTCCAAGTTCACTAACTCTAGGCTGTATCTTAATATGTTTTGGGGTAGTAGATACCCACGGGAAACACTTTTTTTAAAAAAATCAGCTGTCCAAATTAATATGTGTTCCTAAAAATGAAATGTGGAATATTAATATGCCCATTTGATGTAGTAGTTAAGAAAAACAAATGATAGCTCTGATGATTGTTTTATTAGCTACTAATATAAATATTTTTAGTTGAACACTCTTAGAATAATGTTTCTGGGCAAAATTTCAGAAATTTAATTCAGCAAATAGACTTAAAGAAAAAGATATCCAAAACATACAAAGTTACTCAGAAATGTTTTAGGTCTTGAGGCTGTGATGGTTCTCTTTACAATTAGCTCTTGAAAGGGAATGATGAATATATGTTTAATTCTTACTTTTGTCCATTTCCAGCTTACAAAACACTACACAGCAAAATAATGATCTGCTAGACTGCTAACCCGAGCATCCAGCTTCCACAATGCCTGTGCAGGCAGCTCAATGGACAGAATTTCTGTCCTGTCCAATCTGCTATAATGAATTTGATGAGAATGTGCACAAACCCATCAGTTTAGGTTGTTCACACACTGTTTGCAAGACCTGCTTGAACAAACTTCACCGAAAAGCTTGTCCCTTTGATCAGACTGCCATCAACACCGACATTGACGTGCTTCCTGTCAACTTCGCACTTCTCCAATTAGTTGGAGCCCAGGTAAACTTCCAAGATTTTACTAATTTGGTATGTGCAAAAATTATAGTACTTAGTTCATTAAGGGGTACAAAGTATGTTTAATGATATTTGATACGTAAAAATATTCAGTGTATCTGATTCTCATGATTGTATCCTGCAAAAGTTTTTCTTGAAATAATGTCATAAATCCTTATGGAAAACCATAATTTTATTATGGCTATATGATTCTCTGTGTTCAATGCTGTGGTCAAAATTTATTTTATAAGTGGTTTTGGTGGATAAGAAAAATTTTGATATAAGCATACACCAATATTTATTCATTAGGTGATATGAGAAGAAATGTAATCAAAGTTTTGGCCAGAGAGCAACCAACTAGAAACCTCAAATGGAGGTTTTTTGTTTTTTTTTTTTAATTTCACATATATAATAATAAAAGCGTAATATGCTAATTAGACCGAACAGCCAGATGACCTTCTGGATGAAGCTGGGGCTGTGAGGGCCTAGGCAGCTGCTGTGGCTGCAAGGGCCAAACACCTTGCACGAATTGCATGTATCGGGCCTCTAGTGATAAAATAAGTCCTATTTGGGGATGAGTATATCGAAAACCATGCTAAAAAATAACTATTTCTTGTTGATAATCATTTTATTGAATCAGAGCAAAGTCCTAGATTTATAGTAATTTTCATTTAATGAGAGTCTACTTTGTGTAGGTATGATGGTAAACATTCAATATCTGTTATTATTAACTAGCGGCCTGGTGCATGGATTCGTGTACCTGTGGGATCCCTTGGCCTGGCCTGCACTCTTGCAATCCAGGACCCTCAGGGGATGTCAGAGAGCCGGTTTCGGCCCAATCCCTGCAGGATGCATATGAGCTCTTTGGTTAATCTTTGATCGCCATCCCCCCTACCCCCTTTCCCTCTGAGATTCATCAGCCTTTTCCATGTTTCCGTGCCTGTGGTTTCTGCTCCTGCGTTGAGCATCTGCCCCCTGGTGGTCAGTGCGCATCATAGCTGTTGGTCGGTTGGCCGGTTGCTTAGGCTTTTATATATATAGATTCTTGCTATAGCTTTTCAGGTATTTAATATCCCCATTTTACAAGTGAGGAAGAAGATTCTGTACATTGTGTATTACATAAAGAAAGTAAGGATTTTTCTGATCAGTCATATCTTAGAAAATTCAATGAATTAAAATATCTCGTTCCATAGTATCTTCATATTTGAAGTTTTCCTATTAAAGAACAACATTTCTTCTCAATGTTCATAATCCAGACACTCTGAAATCAAGATGCAGTTGTAATTATTAGTGCATCATAATTTAATTGGCAGCAATTTTTCTTAACAGTGCAGAAAATAATGGTGGCTCTTGCAGGCATTTTAGATCCAACAAAATACTGTTGACTTTTTGTAATAATACTAGCTACCGTTTATTTACCATCTGCTATAGGGCAGGTATTGTGTTTGTCTTTTAAATAAATGTCCTCTCAGTTGGTTCTTAAAAATAGCCTGCAGGCTTATGCAGTGTGATTTCTTTTATCTTTTCAGGCTCATATACTACTGTCTTCACTCTTTCTGCTTAAGCCACACTGCCTCCCAGTCAGTTGTTAAATATGCCAGAAGTATTCCCACCTGAGGGCGTTTGTGTAGTGACTCTGCCTAGAATGCTCATTCCTTCCCCTTTTTTAAGTCTTTCTAATGTCACGACTTCCAAGGAAGCCTATCCTCCTATCTTGACCATCCCCCTTAAAATTGCAACCTCTCTCCAGTACTCCTACTTTTCCTTATTCTTGTTGGATAATTGGTATTGATCTCCCTTCATCATACTGTTTTTTATTTATGTTTTTTTTAAATTTATTGGTTACCTTCTCTCTTCTCCACTAGAATGTAAGCTCCACAAGGGCAAGAAATTTTGTCTGTTTAGCTCACTGTGCTCGGTACATGATAATAACTCCATAAATGTAAATATTTGTTTAATTAAATTGAATTTTAACATTTTTAAAAATTTATCTTTATTGTTGAAAGTATTTCAGATGTCCCCTCTGTCCCCATTGACCCCCCTCGCCCTGCACCCCCCAACAAGCTAAATTGAATTTTTATAATGGCACAATGAAATAGGGATTTTCATCTTCATTTTGCAGATAGGGAAACCATGACTTGGAGCAGTTAAATAATTTACTCAAGATCACTCGTAGAAATGGCAGAGCTGCAGTTTTGACCTTTCATTGAGAACACTGTGTCTTGTGGTGCTTATATTCTAGCAAGGGGGTACAGTAAATATAGTAAGTACATTATATAGTAAGAAGGTACTTAGTGCTAAGGGGGAAAAAATTCTTGTCCTTTTTACCTACTTTTTGTTTTAAAATACTTTTAGAAAAAGTTGCAAAATTTATACAGAGAACCTGTATAACTTCCTGCAGCTTCCCCTAATATTAACATCTTTTAAAATTACAGCATAGCCCTAACCGGTTTTGCTCAGTGGATAGAGCAAGCATCTAACTGCAGACAGAAAGGTCCCAGGTTTGATTCCGGTCAAGGGCATGTTCGTTGGTTGCCGGTACATCCCCAATAGGAGGTGTGCAGGAGGCAGCTGATAGATGTTTCTCTCTCATGGATGTTTCTACCTCTCTATCCCTCTCTGTAAAAAAATCAATAAAAAAATAAAAATAAAATTACAGCATAGTTATCAACCCCAAGAAATTAACATTGATACAGTACTATTAACTGCCTGCTTCTTTTCTTCATCCATTAATCCACCAGACCCTGCTATTAAGTATGATATTCTTGATTCTTGGAAAGCAGATTTATTAGATGTTTGCCTTTAATTTTATTTAAACTACCTCGATGTATGTCTCTGTTATAATTTATACTCACCAAGATTATTATCAAATATATAAATAACAGCTTGTAAGCTGGGTGAATGTATTTCTTCGATTTTTTGTTTGTTTTGTTTTTAGGTACCAGACCATCAGTCAATAAAGTTAAGTAATCTAGGTGAGAACAAACATTATGAAGTTGCAAAGAAATGTGTTGAAGATTTGGCACTCTACTTAAAACCACTAAGTGGAAGTAAAGGTAAGTTCCCAAAAAGTGTTTTTTTCTGGTGAGGAGGACTTGGTAATACATTTACTCTGACAGATTTGATGCTGATGCCCTCTTAAAACATTTTGAGTTTTGGAAAATGAGTTTGCTTGGAGAGATCTTGGAAAACTTTTTGATTGAAAACATTTATTACACTATTTTCTGAAAACAACCAATATTGTTATTAATTTAGTAATTCATTAGACATACAACATTGAGTTTTAAGCCATATTTGTATTCATTGATTAAACTAATAGTGCTATAGCAGGATATTACTTTTGATAAGCCCTATTAAGACAAGTTTTATGTGTTCATGTATTCATTCAGTCATTCATTAAATTTTATTGAGCACTTATAGAGGTTATAGTCCCTGTCTTCACGGAGCCCGCAGTCTATTGGGGGTGATAGCCATGTAAGCACAATAAATTATTTTAAGTGCTGTGACAGAAGTGAAATTCTGTTTTGTTTATCACTGCATACCCAGTGTTTAGCACATCATATATGTAATAAAATGTTGTTGAATGAAAAAATCAATCAAGTATTTATTTTGTACCTGCTCTGTGCTTTGCACTGTTCAATATTTTGGATATAGTGATTTTTTTTTGAGAGACTTACCCTGTACACCTCATTCATTCATTGAACAGATATCTAAAGAGCATATAGTAAGCACCAGACACTATTTTGGTACTTGGGGATACTTGAGCAAATATGCGTGCCCTTGTAGCAATCATGTTTAGAGAAGAGAGAAAGTATAATAATAAATATAATAAAAAAGAAAATTATGTAACATGTTATAAATAATTGCTATGGAAAGGAAATAATACATTTAGAGGGATAAGAAATGTCAGAGTGAGTGGAGAAAGGCAGTGCAATTTGAAATAAGGTGATGAGTGTTGGCCTCAGTTAAACGGTAGCTTTTGATCTTGAGATAAAAGGTGAGGTAGTTAGCTATGTAGGTTCCTGGGAAAAGACTGTTAAAGGCAGACAGAATAGTAAAGTCCTCAAGGCATATGTAGTATCTTCAAAGAATAACAAGGATCTATTTTAAAGCTAGGGCCAGAGACTTTCTTAAATTATTGGATGTGGGATAGGAGAGAAAGAGCGGAGTCAAGTATGACTGTTGGGTTTGGGGCCTGCGCACGAAAAAGAGAGGTTGTCATCAATTTAGATAAGGGATAGCATAGTAGATCAGGTTTAAATAGGAAAACTTGGAGTTCAATTTTGGTCATGTGAACTTTGCTATGTCAAATCTTCACTTGAATGCTGTTGAGTAACCGATGGATATATATTAAGGAATGAAGTATAGGAGCTGTAACTTTGGAAGTCATTGACATATGGATGGTATCTAATGCAGTAAGACTAGGTGAGATCATCTAGTGTAGATAGAGAAGAAAATGAAAACTGAGTCCTGAGGCCCTTTAACATTAAGAAGACAGGAAGAAAAGATAAAATCAGAAAATAAGACTGGAAAAAAAAAGTAAGAAGGTTAGAAAACTAAGAGAATGTGTTCTGGAAGCCATGTAAAGAAAAGTGATCAAATAAGTTAGAGGTGATATCTGTGATGATGCTGTTGAAAGGTCAAGTAAGATAAGGATTGAGAATGGACCATTAATTTAGCAAAGATGAGGAAATTGTCATGACGAACAGTTTTGGTTAAGTGATGGTGGCAAAAACTTGGAATAGATTTTAAAGATTGTGGAGAAAGGAATTGAGATAATTCTAGATTTGCTGCAAAAGGAAGGAAAGAAAAACTCAAGGTAGGGGAAGAAGAATAAATAAGATTTACTTTTAAGACAGATGAAATACAACTGGCTTGTTCTTATTAATGCTGATGGAAATGATCAAGTGGGAAGGGAAAAACTGATGATATCGGAGAAAGACAAGGATTGTTGGAGCAATGTCCTTGAGTCGGGAAAAGGGATTAGGATTGTGGATCATATCTTGTATATAATAAAAAAACAACGCTGTTAATAATTATTACTTTTAAACTTTATTCATTCAACTTTATATTTACCTTCAATAATTTTAGTAAATAGACTAAATAAACAAACCAAAGGTACTCTCTGTTGAGGGACTCATATAACCCAGATAAGAGGATACCTAAGTAAAATTTGAAGAAACTAAAAATTAGGCTCTTATTACCAGTGACTGGTAATAAACTGAAATAGATTGAGTAAAAAAAAAAGGAAATTTATTCATAGGAGGCTCATTAGGAATTGTGGCTTAATAGTTAAATACATATAATAAAAATTGGCTTGTCTTTTTTAATTGAAAAAAACGTTAGTTTACTTTGTTTCCTTTTTCCTAAAGGTGTAGCTAGTTTGAACCAGAGTGCACTGAGCCGTCCAATGCAAAGGAAACTGGTGACACTTGTAAATTGTCAACTGGTAGAGGAAGAAGGTCGTGTAAGAGCCATGCGAGCAGCCCGTTCACTTGGAGAACGAACTGTAACGGAACTAATATTACAGCACCAGAACCCTCAGCAATTGTCTGCCAACTTATGGGCTGCTGTCAGGGCTCGAGGATGCCAGTTTCTAGGGCCAGGTAAGATAGATCACTATCTTGCCTTTCTTATTGGTTATCAGGGCTAGAGGATGCCAATTTCTAGAGGTAGGTGAGAATCCCCAGACTCAACCCATCTTTATTTATACATACAAAGCTTGACATAATTACAGATAAACAAGCCAGTTTTTGTTGATCATAATCTATATGATAAGTGCTATAATGTTTTAGATCAAATTCTCTCATTTAATCTTCAATGTCCTTCAGGAGAGGTAACACAGATCCAATTTTACATATTAGAAAACTGAGTTAGTTAAGATTACGCAGGTGGTAAGTAAAGGAAAAGTAAATTTTTTTTTAACTTTTAATTTTGAAATAATTTCAAATTTAACAAAAAGCTGCAAGAATAATGCAGAGCCCCTGACCAGGTAGCTCAGTTAGTTAGAACCTTATCCCAATATGCCAAGGTTGCAGGTTCAATTCCTGGTCAGTGCACAAACAAGAATCAGCCAATGAGTGCATAAATAAGTGGAACAACATATGGGTGTTTCTCTCGCTCTCTCTCTCTCTCTCTCTTTTCTCTCTCTCTCTCTTTTCTCTTTCTTCATAATCCTTAAGTAAAATACAGAGTAATGCAGAGAATTCCTGTGTACTCCTTATCCACATTGATTAGTTTTTTAATTTGCTACATTTGTTATATTATTCCCTCTTTCCTTTATGAACCATTTGAAAGTAGGTTGAATACCCATTAATCCTTAAGTGTGTTTCCTAAAAACAAGGATACAATACTACATTCTATAGTTTATATTCCAGTTTTATCAATTATTCCAAATATGTTTTTTATGGCATTTATGTTGTAAATATTTCCCTGGCTGGAAAACAACATAAATTAATACCTTCTTTAGGTATTGCACCTAGAGGCTAGTATCATTTTAAAATTATATAAAAATTAGTTCTGACAGGCAGAGTAACAGTTTCATGCATTAAAAAAATTACCATTTATCATGAGACTGTGTGTCCTGCCCTAACCAGTTTGGCTTAGTGGATAGAGCGTCAGCCTGCGGACTCAAGGGTCCCAGGTTCGATTCCAGTCAAGGGCATGTACCTTGGTTGTGGGCACATCTAAGGGAGTGTGCAGGAGGCAGCTGATCGATGTTTCTCTCTCATCGATGTTTCTAACTCTCTATACCTCTCCCTTCCTCTCTGTAAAAAATCAATAAAATATATTAAAAAATATATATAAATAAAAATAAGACTGTGTGTCCTTCACATGTTATTTGTCAGAGTAGCGGTGTGTGTTTTATAAATGAGGATTTTTTTTTCACTTTATGTTAAGTTCTCTTGACTTGTGTTCTTGACTTGTGTTCTGATTGGTTGTTTAATAGGAAAGATGTTTTCTTTTGTTTGATTGCAGACCCCTTATCTGTGGTTTCTTTTTCTGCAGTTTTAGTTACCTGAGGTCTAAAAATATTAGGAGGGACATTCCAGAAATAAACAATTCATAAGTTTTAAATTGCACGTTACTCTGAGTAGTGTGATAAAATCTCATGTCATTGTGAATCATTCCTTTGTCCAGCATGTCCTTACAGTATATTCTATCCACCCATTAGTCACTTAGTAGCCATCTTGGTAATTAGTCTGTTGAGGTGTCTCACTGCTTGTGTTCAATTAACACTTAGACTGACTTTAAGTCACAATGCTTATGTCATTCACCTCACTTCATCTCATTGTGTAGTCATTGTATCATCTCGTATCTTCACAAGAATCTTGAGTACAGTACAGTAAGATATTTTGAGGAAGAGACCATATTCACAAAGCATAATAGTATATTATAATTGTTCTATTTTTAGTTATTGTTAATCTCTTACCGTGTCTAATTTGTAAATTAAACTTTACATAGGTATGTATGTATATGTATGTACTGCAGGTTCTCGAATAACATTTCATTCAACATCGTTTTATTATAACGTTGATGAGATGCTATAGGAACTTAGCTCTTGTTTGTGTCAATTAGCCTATGGTAAAGTTGGTTTCATCATAGGTTGTTTTGCTTAAAGTTGCAAAACCTATTGACAATGTTAAGTGAGGACTTTACTGTTTAGGAAAAAAATATATTAAACAGGGTTGGCCAAGTAGGTTTACAGTTGTGTTAATACTGTAATTAATAAATAAATAATAATACAAAAATAAGCTCTGCCCCGGCTGAGTGGCTCAGTTGTTTGAGTGTAATCTTGTGCACCAAAAGGTTTCCGGTTCGATCCCAGTCAGGGCACATATGGTATGGAAGGCAGTGGGTCGATGTTTCTTTCTCTCTCCACTCCCCTCTTTTCTTCCCCTTCTCTCCCTCTTTCCTCTCTTCCTCTCCCTTCCTCTCTCTAAGCATGACCACAGGTGAGGAATAAAAAAAAGAAGCTCTGTTTCACATACTTACAACTGTAAGCCTACTTTTGCCCACCTCTGTATATAGGGTTTGGTACTATCTACAGTTTCAGACATCCACTGGGTGTCTTAGGACATATCCTCTGTGAATAAGGGTGGACTACCGTATTTTTTAATTAAGCTATATTTGTGTATGTGTGATGTCCTATTTTTGTGCTAATTAAATACAGACTGGAAAATGAACCACTGTAAACTAATACCAAAGAAATCTTGGACAGACGTGATCTGCAGGGTTTCTCATTTATCATGAACTCATGTTTCTTCTAGCTATGCAAGAAGAGGCCTTGAAGCTGGTGTTGCTGGCACTAGAAGATGGTTCTGCTCTCTCAAGGAAAGTTCTGGTACTTTTTGTTGTGCAAAGATTAGAACCAAGATTTCCTCAGGCATCAAAAACAAGTATTGGTCATGTTGTGCAACTACTGTATCGAGCTTCTTGTTTTAAGGTGAG
This sequence comes from Myotis lucifugus, assembly GCF_000147115.1. Classification (NCBI taxonomy): domain Eukaryota; kingdom Metazoa; phylum Chordata; class Mammalia; order Chiroptera; family Vespertilionidae; genus Myotis; species Myotis lucifugus. The sequence goes on from NW_005871221.1 coordinate 2,632,461, forward strand.
TAATAAGCAACCATCTAAATATTACATGCCTATATGTGGGACAGAGGCTTTCTGTAATGGGTATTATCCTGTTAGAGGCCCCCACAAATGCAGAATGCTTATAAGAGTTGAAGGAAAACTCTTTTTTTGAGAAGTACAACTTTTTGTTTTTTAATATATTTTTATTGATTTCAGAGAGGAAGGGGGAGAGAGAGAGAGAGAGAGAGAGAGAGAGAGAGAGAGAGAGAGAGAGAGAGAAACATCAATGATGAGAAAGAATCATTGATTGGCTGCCTTCTGCATGCCCCCCACCAGGGATCGAGCCTGCAACCCAGGCATGTGCCCTTGACTGGAATCGAACCCGGGACCCTTCAGTCTGCAGGCCCATGCTCTATCCACTCAGCCAAACCAGCTAGGGCGAGAAGTGCAACTCTTAATTGACTTGAATTCTCATCTTGTAGATATTTTTCTTTAAAAGAGTTTTTTGCTTGCTTTTAGCATGGAGTTAGAACAAGGGAAGTTAACGATTCTGTTTAATGCAGAGATATTCTGATTGGGTATATCTCATGTAGGACTTGAGCATTCATACATACTTTAAATTTTGTGATCTTCAAGCCAAGGGTTCTGATTCAGTAGACCTGAAATTATAGTTTTCAAAACTTCATGGGTGATTCTGATGCATAGTAATAGAACTTGAATAGGACCAGGTTCTCTTAATCACCTGTGTCCATCTTTACTACTCAGGTAGATAGATGCGTATGGTTCCCAGGAGATACCCTGTACCATAGATGGTGGTTAGAGAGGTGCTAACATACTCTGGTTTTTTTGGGTTTCTTTTTTTCTACTTTTTAGATTGATAATTCCTCCTTTTATTTCCTTAAGTAGGTTATGACAGAATATAGATTTTTTTGACTTCTAAGTTATACTTTGCTCTTAAATTATGCCAGATTAGAATTTTGGGTGTCCTAAACTTTTCTTTCTTGTACCGTCTTTTTGTGGTATCTGATATGTAGTAGTTTCCCCCCATCTTACATCCCCCCCCCCCCCCCCCCAAAAAAAGGTTTGGTTATGGAAGGAGGGAAAGCAGACCAGTTCTGATGGGTTGGGTATATTTCTCCTTTCTGTTGCTTAGGTTACTAAAAGAGATGAAGACTCTTCTCTGATGCAATTAAAAGAAGAATTTCGGAGCTATGAGGCATTACGCAGAGAACATGATGCCCAAATTGTTCATATTGCTATGGAAGCAGGACTTCGTATTTCACCCGAGCAGTGGTCCTCACTTCTATATGGTGACTTAGCGCATAAATCACACATGCAGTCTATTATTGATAAGGTTTGTGAAATTAGAGATCCTAATCTATTGTTGTTACATTGGAAAATACTGGAATCTTCTAAAAGGACTAAAGAGACAACCAGTTGAAGATTCTATGTTTTTAAAAATCAGAGTCTTATAAAATCTTTTTTTCCCCTTTTAATTATTATGATTATTTTTTAACTTTCAAAATAAACTAAGGGAGGCAATAGGGAAGCAAATACAGGATAAAAGCAGCTTGGCTTACAAAGTCTGTCATTCATCTACATTCCAACTCCAGAGAGCTAATACAGCTTGTTTTTTTTTTTTGTTTTTTTTTTTTTTTTTTTTTTTTTTTACATGATTACTAAATATTTTTTTTTTAATATTTTTTTATTTTTCGCTTAAAGTATTACAAAGGGTATTACATAAGTGTCCTTTTTTCCCCCCCCACCCTTGACACACCCCTACCCTCCCTTACCCCCCAGTGTCTTATGTCCATTAGTTATGCTTATATGCATGCATACAAGTCCTTCGGTTGATCTTTTACTCCCCTCCCTCCTGCCCCCCAACTCTCTCTGGCCTTCCCACTGCAGTTTGGCAATCAGTTTGAGGCAGCTCTGCCTCTGTAATACAGCTTGTTAATGAGTTTTCTGAGTGTCTAATGATGAATTTCATAGGGCAGATTCTGAGGTGAAAATCTAATTCACCATTGATACTCCTACTATGGAGTCTGAAGACACTTGAAAACCTATTTAGTATATTGACTTAATGAAAGCATTTGAAAATAGATGTAAGAATTAGAGTAAAAACCATTCTGTCTTCTGTTTTGTTAGCTGCAATCTCCAGAATCATTTGCAAAGAGTGTCCAGGAATTGACAATTGTTTTGCAACGAACAGGTGACCCAGCTAACTTAAATAGACTGAGGCCTCATTTAGAGCTTCTTGCAAACATAGATCCCAATCCAGGTATGTTGGAAAATACTCAATTGCTTATGTTTTTTATAATAACAGAAGATAATTTCTGCTAACAAATTCTCTCCTCCATCCCATCTCCTTGGCTTATTTTAGATGCTGTTTCACCAACTTGGGAGCAGCTAGAAAATGCAATGGTAGCTGTTAAAACAGTAGTTCATGGCCTTGTGGACTTCATACAGAATTATAGTAGAAAAGGCCATGAGACACCTCAGGTAAGCGCATTTATTGTACTTGTACCATTATCTCTTAACAGAGATTCATCCTGAACATTTAACAAGCTATCTGGCTAATGAACTCTTTAAATGGCTCTACTCTCTTATAAGTTTTTATTGTCTATTCTTTTGGGAGAAACTCAAGTTGTAGTATACCTGATAAATAATTCAGAGCACAGCAACAGTTTGCAGTCAAATGCTCTGCCACTGAGCTATACCCCCCAACAGTTTGGATAGTATCTTGAATATGAATTTACTGCAGATGTCTTTTACCAAATGTAGATTATTGATTCCTTCCAAACATTTTATCTGATTCTTTTCTAATGTGGAGAAATTGTCACTTTTTTTCTTCATTTCTGTCAATGAATTTCTGTTTGTAAGTATGTGGAAATTGAATTTTTAAAATATTTTCAGCCCTGGCCTGTGTGGCTCGGTTGGTTGCAAGTCATCCAGTGTACCAAAAAGTTGCTGGTTCAGTTCCCAGTTAGGACACATGCCCGGGTTGCAGGCTCCATCCCCAGTAGGGGGCATAACGATGTTGTTTTTTCTCTGTCCCTCTCCCCCGCCCCCCCAAAAAAAAAAATCAATAAAAATATTTTAAAATATATTTTCAGTGTACTTTAGAAGGAGTTATTTAAGGTATAACTCCTTTATTCTAATAACATCTATTTATTATTTATTAACTTTTGATGTTGTTAATCCTCACCTGAGGATATTCCCCCCCCCCCCTTTTTTTTTTTTAGAGAGAGAGTGGGAAGGAGGAAAGAAGGGGGAGGAAGGAAAAGAGAAAGGGAAACATCCATGTGAGAGAGACATCAATTGGTTGCCTCCTGCATGTGCCACGACTGGGGCTGGGGGTTTAAGCTGCCACCCAGGTACGTGTCCTTAACCAGGAATCAAACCCCTAACCCTTCAGTGCATGGGCCGATGCATTAACCACTAAGCACACAGCCAGGGTGACATTTTTTTATTAAGTTACTGTGAGCCAGTTCCTATGTTTAATATTTTACATATATTATCTCTAATTCTCACAGTCAATTGCAATATAATTGCTATTCTCAAGTTGAAGCTTAAAATGGTTAAATAGCATATCTAAAGTCATGGTGGCGGTGACAGAGGTAGGATCAAATCTACTCCAAAGTGATCTTTCCAATCTTATATCCTTATTCCTTTAGAAGACATTATACTATTCAAACACCAACTGAAAGATAAATGTTTCATCTTTATTAAGGTCACAAAAATAACAAGGACATTTTAGATTTTAATGCAAATCATAGTAGGTATGATGAGGTTTTTATATTTTGCCTCATTATGTGAACTTAACTCCGAGCCTAAGAGAGTTGTACCCTCAACTTGACAAATAAATAGGTATTTCTTAATTTTTCACTTTCAGGGGAAATCATATTCTACATATCCTGGGAAAGCTTAATCGAACAAACTTATGGCCTTTAAATGCTTTTTTAAAGTTTTTGTTTGGTTTTGGTATCATAATTTTAACACAGCAGTGAATTGATGAGGAAATCTTGTATTTTCATGGGCTTTGTGTTGACTGACAAATAAATAGACATAACATTTGAACCAGTTTCAGATAATCTCCAGAGGGAATGTCTAAAATGCCAACTCAGGGTTATGCCACGTAATTCTTAACAGGAAACAATGGAATGATAATTGTTTCAGCACAAGAATTACTTATATCTAATGTGAAAAAGAATTGAAGGTGTAGTCATGAAATTTTGAAGTCCCAAGAGTGAATAACACCTGGAATCTTCACTTTTCCACACACTGATTCTTTTTGTAGCCTCAGCCAAACAGCAAATATAAGACTAGCATGTGCCGAGATCTAAGACAGCAAGGAGGGTGTCCACGAGGAACAAACTGTACTTTTGCCCATTCTCAGGAAGAGCTTGAAAAGTAAGTTTTGAGAATTCTGTTGCATATGGGTTTAATTGTGGGCCATTATGAAAGTGTTATATACAATCCTAAAGTTTGTGATGCGTTTTCACGATGCAATTAACTACCTTGTTGCTTCTGGGAGCAAGGTTAACGTAAGTTAACTAGCTGAAATACATGTTTCTGCTAAGCACCTGTGTAGAATGAAAATACTCCTATGTGCAATCTTATTTGCTCCAGTTCACTTGAAGATAACAGCAAAGGCCCAGGTAAATGGTAATGCAGATTTTCTTTTTATGACTTTTGGTCTTATTTTAACATTCTTTTTATGTATCTTTTCCTTTTCTCTTCTCCTATGGGTAATTAATTCCTTTTTCCATGTCCATTTACCCCAAACATAAAAGTAAATGGGTAAAAGCTATTTTATTTTATTATTTTTAAAAATATTTTTTATTGCTTTCAGAGAGGAAGGGAGAGGGAGAGAGAGATAGAAACATCGATGATGAGAGAGAATCATTGATCAGCTGCCTCCTGCACACCCCCTACTGGGGATTGAGCCTGCAACCTGTGCTTGTGCCCTTCACCAGAATCAAACCTGGGACCCTTCAGTCCGGAGGCCGATGCTCTATCCACTGAGCCAAACCAGCTAGGGCCTGAGTATCAACTTTTAATGGACCTCTCCCTTTAAACTCAGTTTGAGCTCATTTTCTAGTCCTATGCACCCTCCTCTTCTACCTTCCATTCTACTCTGCCCCAGTGTTCCCTGATCCAACCAGTTAATTCAGGTCATGTTATAAGAATCATCTTTCTGTCAGCTTTCTTTCACCTGCTTTTCTTAGTCACTGAGTTCTATCAGTTCCTATATATTTCTCAATTCTTCCTTCATCTTTCCATTCTTCCATTCTTATAGTCCAATCATCCCCTCTTCCCCCTTCTTTTAATCCTCGCCTGAGGATATTTTTTCCGTTTTTTTGGTGTGTTTTTTTTTTGGTTTTTTTTTTTAGAGAAGGTGGAAGGAAGGTGGTGGGGGAGTGAGAGAAACATTGACATGAGAGAGATTGATGGCCTCCTTCACTCATCCTGACCAGGGCCAGGATCAAACCTGTCACCCAGGTATATGCCTAGACCGGAAATTGAACCTGCAACCCTTTGGTCTGAGGGCCGAAGCTCTAACCATCAGGGCTATCATCCCCTTTTCTTGATACACAGTTGCCTCCTAACTAGTTTTCTTTTTTTAAAAATATATTTTATTATTGATTTTTTTACAGAGAGGAAAGGAGAGGGATAGAGAGTTAGAAACATCGATGAGAGAGAAACATCCATCAGCTGCCTCCTACACACCCCCCACTGGGGATGTGCCCGCAACCAAGGTACATGCCCTTGACTGGAATTGAACCTGGGACCCTTCAGTCCACAGGCCGACGCTCTATCCACTGAGCCAAACCGGTCAGGGCCTAACTAGTTTTCTTACAGCTACTGTTGCCCACCCCTATCCCATTATTTCCCACAAAATAGGGAGAACTTTGCCATAAGACTCATTGTAGATAGGTATTTTCTCATTACTATATGGATAAAGGTATAAAATCTAGATTGTGGCTCTAAGATCTTGCATCATCTAGTCCAGAGGTGGGCAAACTTTTTGACTCGAGGGCCACAATGGGTTCTTAAACTGGACCGGAGGGCCAGAACAAAAGCATGGATGGAGTGTTTGTGTGAACTAATATAAATTCAAAGTAAACATCATTACATAAAAGGGTACGGTCTTTTTTTTTTTTAGTTTTATTCATTTCAAATGGGCCGGATCCCGTGGGCTGTAGTTTGCCCACGGCTGATCTAGTCTGTGCCTACCTTTCTGATAATCATCTCTTAAACGAATCTGTTTATTTAAAAATTAGTTTTAATTTTTTTATTTCTTTTTTGTTGTTGGTAATCCTCACCCGAGGATATTTTTCCATTGATTTTTTAGGGAGAGTGGAAGAGAGAGGGAGAGACAGAGAGGAACATTGATGTGAGAGAGACACATCAATTGGTTGCCTCCTGCACGTGCCCCAACTAGGGCCCAGTCAGGGAGAAGCCTGCAACCGAGGTATGTGCTCTTGACCGGAATCGAACCCGGGACCGTCCGCAGTCCGACGCTCTATCCGCTGAGACAAACCGGCTAAGGCAGTGTTTTCATTTCTTTAAAATTATATAATTAACAAATTTTTAACAACAGAATTTTTTCAACTCTTGTATACCTTTCTCTTTATATTCCCAACTAAATTTTAATTGGTTTATTTCATTTTTATTTAGTGTACTTTATATTCCAGATAGAAAAATTTTCAAAAGGATCTCTTCCCACCCCCTCAGAAGCCTTCTTTGGATGCATGTGTACTTTGCTTGCTATTAAATATGTGCCTATATGTACAGGTGTCTGTGTGTAGGTGAATGGCATATGTATTTTCATGTGGCATCTATTAGAACCGAGTTTGATATAGACCGTATATGATATTTAGCTGAAGAAACTTTCAAAACTGTTTCCTCCTTTTTAAATCTTTTCCCATTGTCTTTTTTTTTTTAAGATATAGTGAAATAGTCATCAATACATTAATTGTTTTTAAAACAGGTATCGATTAAGGAACAAAAAGATCAATGCAACTGTAAGAACATTTCCTCTTCTAAATAAAGTTGGTGTAAGCAACACTGTCACAACCACAGCCGGAAATGTCATTTCTGTCATAGGAAGTACTGAAGCAACGGGGAAAATTGTTCCAAGTACAAATGGAATTTCCAATGCAGAAAACAGTGTTTCCCAGCTAATCCCACGTAATGCTGACAGTGCATTAAGAGCTCTGGAGACTGTGAAGAAAGTGGGGAAGGTTGGCACTAATGGTCAGAATGCTGCTGGGCCTTCTTCAGAGTCAGTAACTGAAAAGTAAGTAGTAGGTAAAAATGCTTAATATGAGTTACTTAGACTTTGTAGAAATGCCTGAGTATTTTTATTTTTCCTGAGGAAAAGCAGTTAGAAGTTTTATGTAGAATGTGTCATGTAGAAACAGTACTAAATTCCAAAATAATTTGAGTGCTAGTCCTGGCTCTGTAACTGAATAGCTTTGTGACCTTGGGAAGTCACTTTAACTTGGTTTTGTTTCCCTCAATCGAAAACTGAAGAGGTTGGACCAGAATTATGTTTTTTCACACCTTCTTTCCTTAAACTTTAGGGTTCAGTCCATGGAGGTGCCAGAAAGGAATTAAGTAGAAACCTAAGCAGGTGAGAGGCTTGAGCCTCCAGCTCCTGCTTTAATGAGAACAGTTCTAGTCTATATTCTGTAATGGTATATAGAAATTAAGAGGGAAATCTTTGGAGCCAAACTCTCTGGTTTCAAATTCTGGCTGTTACTTAATCTGTTTTCCTCAGTTTACTCATCCATAGAATTAGTATAATAATAGTACCTACTACTATTGTGAAGATAAAATGACTTAATACTGCAGTATGCTTTGAACAACACCTGCCACATAGCATTTAATAAATATCTGTTATTATTATTATCATTATTATTGCCTCCATTATTGTTGTTGGATTTCAGCATAAGATTTAATTGGCAAAGGGGTTTTGGTGCTTTAAGAAAAAATTTTAAAACTTTCAGATGATCTGAAAAGTTCCACCTCTAAAATTTCATGCTTTGTTATTCTTTTATTTTAAAATCCAAGTTAAAGCATGTTCAGATTTTGTCACCCATATCTAGTGTGTCAGTATCTAGTATATACCTTCTAGGAAAAAAACTTTACGCTAGGTTTATGCTAGGCACACAGTAAACTGCTGGTGATTTCATATAATAAATGGTGGGTAAGTAAGCATTTATATTTTTTATTTCTGCAGTTAGCATGTCATAGGGGAATTTGTTTATTAAACGATCATTATACTCTTACCTCGGGGAGATTTCAGAAATTATATATATCAGAGAACATTGTCTAGTTAGCAAATGTTACTTGCGCACTCATTCTGAATTCTGTTCTTGGCACTCTTGAAAATACATGAGATGTATAAGATATCTCTGTCTTGTAAAAACAAGATGATATAGTTTTGAAGACAGCATTTACATAAATGAAGCAACATTGGAGCTACATACAAAAGGCCACATAGTGTATATTTCCATTTATTTGAATGTCCAGAATAGGCAAATCTATATAGACAGAATGTAGATTAGTGGTTCCTAGGGGCTAGGGCCAGGGAAAAAGGGAATGGGGAGTGAATACTAATGAGTACAGGTTTCTCTTGGGGTTGATGAAAATGTTTCAAAAATAGATAATGGTAATAGTTGTATATCGTGAATATACCAGAAATCACTTAAGTGCATACTTTAAAAGGGTAAATTATATCTCATTTTAAATATGATGGGCCAGGAGGAAACTTTTAAAATAAATTAATACAAATAAATAAATCATATATTTATTTAATCAAGAATTATGGGTCTTCTATGTGCCAAACACCAGGCCAGCTAGTGTAGTAATGATAATGAACTGGATATACTTCCTGCCTCTAAAGGTCTTCTCGTGTAGTTAAGAGACAGATGTAATATATAATATATTGTGAAAGGTACTGTAATGGAGTTGTGTTCCAAGTGTTTTTGGACATTAAAAAAAGAGTAACTGATTCTGCAGGGAGTCACTGTGAAAGGATTCTCAGATGTTAAGGCAATGAGCTGATTCCAAAAATATGGATAGTTAGGAAGGAGTGGCTTCATTAATAGAAGGGGCACAGCTAAGAGCATGTCTGTATGAGAGGGGCTGCAGCAAAGGAGAGCCTAGAATCCTGAAAGTCATCCACAGCTATAGCCATCTAGCTGTCTGACTGAAAGTTGGTTTTTTCCTTAAGTCTGAATTGTTGGGGCAGCTTGCAGGATTTCTTGAGACCATGAACCTTGTCATGGATTTTGATGTCTTTTTCTTGATACATCTAAGAATTTTTCACCTCAAAGTACTGACCCATACTTACAGTATATAACATTTTGATATGAAAGGATCAGATAATCTTTGTAAAAACACTTAGCTTATTGCCTAGAGTGCTCTCAATAATTGCTCAGTAAGTGTTATTTGTTATAAGGAAATTCTCATCATTTCCTTTGTTGCCTTTATTATTTTACTTCAAAGACTAAATATAACTCTAAAATATCTTTGAACTCTAAGTCAGTATATTTCTATCAAATATTACCCCACTGTTCTTTATTTCCTACATTTTAATACCCAATTACACATAGAAGTAAACATTTACTGGACTTAAAGGCAGCACATTCTCCTTGTTGTTGTTACTCCAGCTTTAAAGGGGCTTCTCTAGTTAGAGAAAACCCTTCTAATTTAGTTGAGATACAGCGTATTGAATTTCTGTATCATTAATAAGATCATTTCCTTGAGTCACCACATGTCAAGCTCTGCTAAAGTTTGGCTTTTTTTTTCATAATGTTTTAATTTTTCAGTTACAGTTGATATACAATATTATATTAGATTCAAGTGTACAACATAGTGATTAGATATTTATATAATTTACAAAGTGATCACCCCATCTGTCACCATTCAGTATTATAATATTATTGACTTTATTTCCTACTAGAGGCCCGGTGCATTAATTCATACACAGGTGGGATCCCTTGGCCTGGCTGGCAATCAGGGCCAATCGGGACAGACTGGCCAGGGGGAGGGACCGCGGGAGGTTGGCTGTGGGAGTGCACTGACCACCAGGGGCAGCTCTGGCGTTGAGCATCTGCCCCCTGGTGGTCAGGTCACATTATAGCGGCCAGTTGTCCAGTCCTAACAGTGGCTTAGGCTTTTATATATATAGATGATATACTTTACATGCTCGTGACTATTTTGTAACTACCAATTTATACTTCTTAATCCCTTCCCCTTTTTATCCATCACCCCAATTCCCCTTCCATCTGGCAAGCATCAAAATGTTCTCTGTATCTATGAGTTTGCTTCTGTTTTGTTTGTTCATTTATTTTTGCTTTTTTTAGATTACACATATAAGTAAAATCATATGGTATTTGTCTTTCTCTATCTGACTTATTTTACTTAGCATACATAATACCCTCTGGGTCCATCCATGTTGCTGCAGATGGCAAGATTTCATTCTTTTTTTTTAACTGAGTAATATTCCATTGTATATATGTACCACTTCTTCTTTATTCATTCATCTATTGAGTGGCACTTAGGTTGCTTCCATATCTTGTCTGTTATAAATAATGCTGCAATGAACATATGGGTGCATATGTCTGTTCTAATTAGTGTTTGGATTTCTTCGGGTAAATACCCAGAGTGGAATTGCTGGGTCCTTCTTTGTCTCTTGTTGTAGCCTTTGTTTTAAATTCTATTTTGTCTAGTATAAGTATTGCTACCCTAGCTTTTGTTTGTTTTTATTTTTATGAAATATCTTTCTCCATCCCTTTACTTTCAGTCTGTGTGTGTCTTTCCAGCTGAAGTGAGTCTCTTGTAGAAAACATATGAAGGGTCTTATTTTCTTATTCATTTAGCCACCCTGTGTCTTTTGGTTGGAGCATTTAATCCATTTACACTTAAGGTAATTGTTGCTAGATGTGTAGTTATTGCCATTTTATTATTCATATTAGAGGCCTAGTGCATGAAATTCGTGCACTCGGGGGGAGAGGTCCCTCAGCCCGGCTTGTGCCCTCTCACAGTCCGGGGCCTCACTGCTTCTTAGCGCTGCTGCGGAGGTGGTAGAGGCTCTGTGCTCGCCAGCCATCAGCCCAGCTTCTGGCTGAGCAGCGCTCCCCCTGTGGGAGCACACTGACCACCAGGGGGCAGCTCCTGCATTGAGCATCTGCCCCCTGGTAGTCAGTGTGCATCATAGCAACCGGTCATTCCACAGTTCAGTCTATTTGCATATTACCCTTTTATTATATAGGATTTTTAAAATATTTTTTTCTTCTATTCTTAAAGAAGTCCCTTTAACATTTCTCCTAATACTGGTTTGGTGGTGGTGGTGCACTTTTAGCTTTGTCTTATCTGGGAAAAGTTTGACTTTTTAAATTTTTACATTTTAAATTTGTATTTATTGAATTTAGAGAGGGGGAAGAAAAGAGATAGAGAGACATCGATTTGTTGTTCCACATATTTATGCATTCATTGGTTGATTCTTGTATGTGCCCTGACCTGAGGGCTAAACCTGCAACCTGGTCAGGGCTAAAACTTTGATTTCTTAAAAGCCATGATGAGGTCCTGTGGAGCTGATTGCTTGGTGACTCAACAAAGAAAATCCTTTGTGGGGTTTTTTTTTAAAGATAAAAAGTTTGCGTATGTTGTGTTAATTTAATGAGTAGCTATTTCATTGGAGTTTTGTTCATCCAACAGATAATTACTACATGGCAAGAACTATTTCATTTGTCCAACATGTTTATTTAGTGCCTTCTGTGTGCCAGGAACTGTTCTAAGTCCTGGAGAGATAGCAGTTAACAAAATGGCTGTTCCTCTGTGTGTTTATATTTCAGCTAAGCTAACTCTTAATAGAACAACCCTTTTCATGTCTGTCTTCTTTGTCCCTAAGAATACTACTGGTAGACTATGTTGTTTCTGTTGAAAACTTACTGAAAAAGGAATTTTTAAAATTTTTCAATAGGAAAAATTTTTGTTCAAAAGCAAGTGAAAGGAGACTGATGGGTCACATCGTGCCTGGGATTTGTTTGTATTTCTTTTTGTTCTTATCAGAGATCTGTCACGATGCTGCTGAGTTAGCAATGTTAGGTGGCAATGAAGTTCATTGCCTTAGTTGTTCCTATGGAAATTCCTAAAGTATCTTTCTATTAGTTGTTTTGCTATATAATTACAAAAAATGTCTACTGAGGAAGACTTAAGAGTCATTGACAGTGATTCATCATTTGCTTTTTGTTAAATTTTCTCTCCAGTAAAATTGGTTCTCCACCCAAGACTCCTGTAAGCAGTGTAGCAGCTACCTCAGCTGGGCCCTCTAATGTTGGAACAGAACTGAATTCTGTGCCTCCAAAATCCAGCCCATTTATAACTAGAGTACCAGTATATCCTCAGCATTCTGAAAACATTCAGTATTTTCAAGATCCAAGAACTCAGATACCCTTTGAAGTCCCACAGTACCCACAGACAGGTAAGTAATTTTAGACAGTTCTAAGAAAAAAAGAAACTGTAATATAACATTTGTTGACCTTAGATAAGTAAGTTAATAATTTATGTCTATCTAGAATATTTGCACTTAAAAAATAATCCTTTGGACTTCATGACCCCTAAATTTCTTTTTTGCCCTAAGAATATATAATTCTACATACGAATAGTTTTATAGTTGTCATTCTTATGAACTAAATATAGGGTCCATAGAAGAGCTTCAGGGAGTTCTGTAAATCCCCTGAAATGATATACAAAATGTTTGGTTTATATATTTAGGTGTAATTTTGGAAAAACAACACACAACTTATATAGATTTTGAAAAAGGTTTTAACCTCAGCTCCCAACAAGGTTAAGAATCGAAGATGTAATTATAATTACTTAATTCAAAACCTGTGGGAATAGATGCCCTAGAAGGAATTTACCAACCATCTGTTCATAGCTGTATCATGTGTTTTTAGAGAACAAAGTAATGAATGTTAATGATTTTCATATAGTGGTGTCTTGAGAGGGTATAGCTTCTTTCAAAAGCAGGGGTAACTAAAGTAAGGTCAAAGCTTATTTTATTTTCCCACATTAAAGATTGCTTTAGACTTAAACCATTATAAAATGTTGAATTTTACTAAGATTACATTAAATATTCCTCTTTCCAATTTTTAAGGATACTACCCACCACCTCCAACGGTACCAGCTGGTGTGGCTCCCTGTGTTCCTCGCTTTGTGAGGTCCAATAATGTTCCAGAGTCCTCCCTCCCACCTGCTTCCATGCCATATGCCGATCATTACAGTACATTTTCCCCTCGAGATCGAATGAATTCTCCTTACCAACCTCCTCCTCCGCAGCCATATGGACCAGTTCCTCCAGTACCTTCTGGAATGTATGCTCCTGTGTACGACAGTAGGCGCATCTGGCGTCCACCTATGTACCAACGAGATGACATTATTAGAAGCAATTCTTTACCTCCTATGGATGTGATGCACTCGTCTGTCTATCAGACGTCTTTGCGAGAAAGATATAACTCCTTAGATGGGTATTATTCAGTGGCTTGTCAGCAGCCAAGTGAACCAAGGACAACTGTGCCTTTACCAAGAGTAAGTGATGATGGAAATAGGAATGCTGCTGTAGTGTAATGGCTAAGAACCCAATGTCTGGTGTCAAACCACCCAGGTATATATCCTCGCTCCTCCACTTACTAACTATGTGACGTACGGAAGTTACTTGACTTCTCTATGTTAGTTTTTTCATCTGTTTGATGGAAATAATAGTAATACTTACCTCATAAGGCTGTTGTGAGGATTAAATCAGAAAAACAAAGCTCTTAGAACTGGACCTGATACATATACATGCTCAGTAACTGTTGTTTGGATAGGAAATTGATGGGAAGGTAAAAAGAAATCTTCAAAATACAGGAATAGGGTTTATTTTCAGTGTCCCCACATTCATACAAATGACTTTCCAAAATCCAAAAGTGAGTGCTCAGATTTTACTTTAATATACCTTGACCCTTTCATTTAATTGTGTAGAGAATAGGCTAGGATGACTTCCCTATTGTATTTTTTGTCCCAAATATATAATAAATTGTTTACTTTATCTCCACAGAATATAATTCAATTTATTTACTGCTCCCTACATGATTAAGATTGTTTCTTTTATCCCCCCTTAGGATCCTTGTGGTCATTTGAAGACCAGTTGCGAGGAGCAGATAAGAAGAAAGCCAGAACAGTGGGCACAGTACCACACTCAGAAAGCACCTCTTGTCTCTCCAGCTCTTCCTGTGGCAACACAGTCTCCAACACCACCTTCTCCTCTGTTCAGTGTAGACTTTCGCACTGACGTAAGCAAGGTTTCAATCACTTGATGCAGGGATAGGTCAAACAACTGACTTCAGAGCACTCGTTCAATCCAGGCTTAGCTGTGGTGGCTATTCTGCAGTGGTTTGGTCCACAGCTGAATTTAGTTCAACACATGTTAAATTTGTAAGCATTATCGATAGATTTTATGAGACACTGAAGACCTTTAGGACACAGTCCTTTTTTCACCAAGAATTCAAAATCTTTTCAGCAATATAGTTCTCATTATTTTTTATGGTTTTTGTTAATAATAGCATTTATATCTGCCATTTATTGAGCACCTACTTGTGCCAGACACTGTACTAAGCATTACATAATGTTATTTAATTCTCACAAAAACCTTAGGAGGTAGGTGCTATCCATATTGTGCAGGTTAGGAATCCTACCCAGAGAAGTTAAGTAATTTGCCCAACTAATAAATTCAGTCTATAAGTAGCTGAGATTTGAATCTTGGTCTACCTGAGATATTTCTTCCCTACTTTACAAAAGGTGCAGAATGCCTACTGTATTATTCCTGGTGTTTTACATCACTGTAAGTATTGTTCTTGTCATCACAAAACAAGTTTTTAAACCAGGATCATTTCAATGTACTCTGGTGTTTTTAGTACTGTTATATTTAAACACACCATTTTTTAAAAACTCCTCTAGTTTATTCTCCATCCCTAGAGTTTCTAATATAAAAAGTTTTTTGAGTCTCTTCCTTATTAAAACTTTTAAACAAAAGTAGAGAGGATATATAATAAACCCATGTGCCCTCACCTGGATTCCACAGTTACCAACTCAGTGAACCTTATTTGAACCCCCTCTTCCTACTGGATTATTTTGAAATAATCCTAGACATCAAATATTTTCATCCATGAACGTTTCTTTTTTTAGCTTTAAAAAAATGTTTGTATTTTCTTATTTTAGAGAGGGAAGGAGAGCAAGAAACAGATTAATTGACCCATCTATTTTATGCATTCATTGGTTGATTCTTGTATGTGCTCTATCTGGGGATCAAACCTGCAACCTTGGTGTATCGGAACGATGCTCTAAGCAACTGAGCAACCCAGCCAGGGCCCATCCATGGATATTGCAATAAACTATTAAATTTTAAAACTAGATCCAAATTTTTTTCATAAAACTTAAGACTTCTTTTTTTTTTTAATATATTTTATTGATTTTTTACAGTTAGGAAGAGAGAGGGATAGAGAGTTAGAAACATCGATCAGCTGCCTCCTGCACACTCCCTACTGGGTATGTGCCCGCAACCAAGGTACATGCCCTTGACCGGAATCGAACCTGGGACCCTTGAGTCCGCAGGCTGACGCTCTATTCATTGAGCCAAACCGGTTAGGGCCAAACTTAGACTTCTTAAGACCAGGTAAATATCTTGACAACAGAGTGATAGATTTGCCACTTGCTTAATAATAGAAAACTGGATTTACATTTTTTATACTATGCTTTTGAAAGTATTTCCCTGAGACTCAGATCTGCTATTAATAATATGACTTGGGATAAGTAATTTAATCTTTTTGGCCTTGAGTTTCTTATCTATTTAATTAATAAACTAGATTTAATGATTCTTTCAACTTTAGTATTCTTGTTCTACAGTTATCCTTATAGTCTCTCTAAAATTTATCCACTTCCCCTTCTAGATCCAGAGCCTTGTTTGCATTATTTTTGTTCTTTATTTAATACTGTATGGTTTATCACTTATGTTTCCTTATTTCCTTATTCTTTTCTCCAAATGATAAACTACTTTAGGACATGGACTGTAATCTATGTGTATGTTTGTTTCCTTTTTTTTTTTTTCTGGAGCACCTTATACCATGTTAGAGGCATGCTATAAATGATTTGTTGATTGGTTTTAATAGTATCAGTCAGGGATTCCTAATGAGCACTTAAAGATAAAGTAAAAGGAGAAGACATTCTATTTTCTATTACTAAATAATATAAAGACAAATAGTAAAAATACTATGTGTTATTTATGACAGTTTTTTTAGTCACTGAAGTTTTAATTATTCACTATGAAGTCCTCTGTATTCTATAGTAGTTGCTTAATAGTTACAAGTGTATAAATTTAAGGTTTTTTTTACTAATTGGCTGTGCCTTTTTCTATTTTTCAATCAGCTCTCTGACAGTGTGAGTGGGACAAAATTTGAAGAAGACCATCTTTCCCATTATTCTCCCTGGTCTTGTGGCACCATAGGCTCCTGTATAAATGTCATTGATTCAGAGCCCAGAGATGTGATTGCTAATTCAAATGCTGTGTTAATGGTATGATTCCAGGGGCTGGGAGGCTATTACGCATGTTGACTCAGGTTTTAGAATGTTTGAATACTTTCATCTTCATTGTTGCTATAAGTCTGCACTGAATTGAATTTAATGTTTAAATTATTTGAGCCCAGTTTGATGGTTTAAAATAGATGTTGGATTGTCATTGAGATCTACAGCTAGTGTTGAATTTAGCAGAAAACTTAATTACATGTCTTTTGAAAGCATGTGCTTGTAATACTAGCTGAAGTAATTGCCAATAATCCTATTACTAATTTTCTTTGGTTTATGCAGGACCTAGACAGTGGAGATGTTAAGAGAAGAGTACATTTATTTGAAACTCAGAGAAGGACAAAAGAAGAAGACCCAATAATTCCTTTTAGTGATGGACCTATCATCTCAAAATGGGGTGCAATTTCCAGATCTTCCCGTACAGGTTACCATACCACGGATCCTGTCCAGGCCACTGCTTCCCAAGGAAGTGCGACTAAGCCCATCAGCATATCAGGTAACCCATTTAACTAATACCTCACCTGATATACTCTAGCACAGTGTTTTTTTTGTTGTTGTTTTTGTTTTGTTTTAATATATTTTTATTGATTTCAGAGAGGAAGGGAGAGAGAGATAGAAACATCAATGATGAGAGAAAATCATTGATCAGCTGTGGCCTGGACCCCCCTACTCCCACCCTGGGGATCTAGTTGGCAACCCGGGCATGTGCCCTTGATCAGAATTGAACCCAGGCTGCAGAACTTCAGTCTGCAGGCCGACGCTCTATCCACTGAGCCAAACCAGCTAGCGCAGCCCTGGTTTTTGACATTTTATTTATTTATTTATTTATTTTCCCCATCACCATTTATCACCTCTATGCCCGCTTTCACCTCCACTCCCACGTCCCACCCCACAGTTACCACACTGTTGTCTGTGTCCATGAGCTTTCTCTCTGTCTCTCTCTTTTTTTTTTCATCTCAGTTCCTCCCGTCTCCCATCCCCCAGGCTGTCTGCCTGCTCTTTATTTATGAGTCTGTCTCTATTTTGCTTGGTAGCTCAGTTTGTTCATTAAATTCCACATATGGTACTTGTCTTTCTCTAACTGGCCTATTTCACTTAGCATAATGTTCTCCAGGTCCATCCATGCTGTTGCAAAGGTTAAAGTTTTCTTTAGCGTTTTTTTTTTGTTTTGTTGTTATCTTTAGCATTTTTTTTTTAATCCTCAATTTAACAACCACAGGAAACTCAGAATTAAATGGTTTAGCCAGGAGAACATGGCTCGTTGGATAAAATACGGATCTTTTGAAAAGTATCCCATTCATGCCCTAACCGGTTTGGCTCAGTGGATAGAGCGTCGGCCTGCTGACTGAAGGGTCCTGGGTTCGATTCCGGCCAAGGGCACATGCCTGGGTTGCAGTCTCAATCCCCAGTCACAGGCGTGCAGAGGCAGTCAATCAATGATTCTCTCTCATCATTGATATTTCTATCTCTCCCTTCCTCTCTGAAATCAATAAAAACATATTAAAAATAATAATAAGTAAATCTTTTTTTAAAAAAAGTATTCACATGTAGATACTGATTTTTCACTTTTCTGGTCATTGTTTCTTTCTACATTTCTGTAGATTATGTCCCTTATGTCAATGCTGTTGATTCAAGGTGGAGTTCTTATGGTAGTGAGTCCACATCATCAGCACACTATATTGAACGGTAAGGTTACTCTTAATTCTTTAGGATTTTCTATTCTCAGACTTGTATATATCCTCAGAGTACAGATTCTATCCTCAATTATTCATAAAATGTGCTTTGCTAGTTTTAACTATGTAACAAATTTCTGAAAAAATATTTACTTTTACATTTGGAATGATGACTGAAATTTTCAGGATTGATCTGTTACATAAAACATATGTAGAATATAGTTATTACTGCTTTAGCTGCTTCACTTATTTCACTTTTATTACAATAAACATATTTCTCTTTAAAGGGACAGATTCATTGTTACTGATTTATCTTGTCATAGAAAGCATTCCAGTACTGGAGACCTTTTAAGCATTGAACTTCAGCAGGTAGGTTCTGTGTCACTCAGCTTTGACTTTTTAAAAAATAGAATGGTGGTTGGAAGCTAACTTTACTTTTCACCCCCATCTAGGCCAAGAGTAACTCATTGCTTCTTCAGAGGGAGGCCAATGCTCTGGCCATGCAACAGAAGTGGAATTCCCTGGATGAAGGCCGTCACCTTACCTTAAATCTACTAAGCAAGGAAATTGAATTGAGAAATGGAGAGGTAAAGAAAGTGAGCCTACCAGCTTCATGTTTAAATGGATTTGTTGTTTGCTGTTGCTGTGCATAGGTTTATGTCCTTACTTAGTGCATTTTAGTGTGCCTTTTTCTTATATGTTTGCTTTTAAAACTTAACAGTAGCAATAAAATTGTGGTCCCAGATTTCTTAAATAATTTTTTAGATCAATCATTGGGATTCCCACTTAAATTTAAAAGGGAAGCCCCAGTTTCCACAGGTATAAAATCATTATTTTTTTTACATTACAGAGTGATTATACAGAAGATGCAACTGATACTAAGCCTGATAGGGATATTGAATTAGAGCTTTCGGCACTTGACACTGATGAACCTGATGGACAGAGTGAACAAATTGAAGTAAGTAACACAGGTAGATGTTTAGGAGGCTTTATTCCATTGGCAACTAAAATAAAATACTTATACTGAAGGATTAACACTCTATTTTCTTAGGAGATCCTGGATATACAACTTGGTATCAGTTCTCAAAATGATCAGTTGCTGAATGGAACTGCAGTGGAAAATGGGCATCCAGTCCAACCGCACCAAAAGGAGCCACTGGAGCAGAAGAGACAGAGTTTAGGTGAAGACCATGTGATTCTGTGAGTGTTAGACAGAAAATTCATAACTATGAATATTTATTTTTTTTTTTTTTTAATTTTTTTTTAAATATATTTTATTGATTTTTTACAGAGAGGAAGGGAGAGAGATAGAGAGTTAGAAACACCGATGAGAGAGAAACATCGATCAGCTGCCTCCTGCACATCTCCTACTGGGGATGTGCCCGCAACCCAGGTACATGCCCTTGACCGGAATCGAACCTGGGACCTTTCAGTCCGCAGCCCGACGCTCTATCCACTGAGCCAAACCGGTTTCGGCCATAACTATGAATATTTAAAGTGAAATAGATGCGGTGTTTAATTCATTTTTGGTTCTTTTTTATCCTGTGAGGGGAAGATCTTATGTAATGGGCAATGATTTTGGTCAGTCTAAATTTTTAGGAGGGAATAACTAAATTTGAACTAACAAAGTAGTCCTTTTTAGTAGCCTGAAATTTACTTTTTTCGGGGGGGGGGGGGGGCGGTAAAAATTAGTCTTTGTGCTCTAGCATCAGGTTATACTCCTCAGTCTGATAGCCAGTCTTATAAACTATAAAACGGAGAGTTAAAACCTATATGAAGGGTTTCCCTTTTTAAAAATCTTGGTAAGAGAACTTGGTTTTAATATTGCCACTGTGTATAATTACTGTAAAAAATATGGGCTAATCTTAAACTTGATAGTTTGTTAGCCTGAAATTACCCGGTATTTTTAATATTGGAATAATAGAACATTTTTAGTGATCTCTCATACTTTTTAGTATTAAAGACATGCCTTTGAAGTTTGGTATAACTTTGCACATATGTATTAATTTTTCATTTAAAGCTAATTTGTTTTCAATGTCATTTATTTTTTTTTCTCAGGGAGGAGCAAAAAACAATTCTGCCGGTAACGGCTTGCTTTAGCCAGCCACTTCCAGTGTCCATTAGCAATGCAAGTTGCCTCCCCATCACCACATCTGTCAGCGTTGGCAACCTCATTCTGAAAACTCACGTTATGTCTGAAGATAAAAATGACTTTTTAAAACCTGTTGTTGCAAATGGGAAGATGGTTAACAGCTGAAAGGAGATTCATCTTTCAAATTTGTGACCATACCATGGAAGCATTTACACTAGCTTTTTATATATATAATATATATTATATAATGTATATTTTTTTTAAAAAAAAGATATTACTGGGGGCATCCAGTTCCTGTGGACTCTTTGATACTCCAAGCCCTCTTGCATTAGCATTATGAAAAAAGAAAAAAAGAAAATTTACTAGGGTGTAACATGTTCACTTTCCAGAAGTGATTGGAATTTGGACATTTAACTTAAGCTTCAAGCAGCTTTTTATGAGTTTGTAGCAATCCGGTGCAGTAACTGAGCCATTTCCTATTTTAAATGGCTTCTATAGAAAATTAACAACTCAGTTATTAAACTAGCAGGATCCTACAATGATACATCTAGTGAAAGTAGACTTAATTAACTTATTTATTTCTATTTTATGTTTCACTAAGAGAAATTTCCATCTCATTCCAGCTGCTTTATTTATCTTTTTCATGGGACTTTGCATGAATTTTTTTATTTTTGTTTTTTACTTTGAAGAGTGGAGTTAGATGTTCTTACCATAGAATTTTGCAGGGTTATATACTAGCTTTCTTTACTGCATTATATGTAGGATTGTGGTGCAGTGCTTTTATCTGTAGCATTTAAATTTTTTTTAATTTTCCATTTTTCAATAATAGTTTCTGCTTTGTTAATATTTATACACAGGCTACTTGTTGAAGTAATTAAATATATAACCAAGTGCCTAAGTCTTTCAGCTGATGTACTAGATATTAAATTCTCCTAAGTTATGCAGAATCGTTTTTACAATTTTGATAAATTATGCACTAATGTAATGGCAGTTTTTTAAAATGCAGATTTAAGCCTGTACATTATTGATTCTGATGACTTGGCAAAAGAATCAGGTGCTTTCAGCTTTCTTGAGAAAACCCTGTATGTAGCGTTTGCACTGACTAACAAGATGGTATTGCTGGGTTTTTAATTTAAACTAATTATTTTGGATGTTCATTGCATTATCTTGGTTAAATATTGTTTATTGTTACTTGATGTTGGGGTTTAATTTTCCCTTTTTTTTTACTGTTAGGTTGATAAGACTATGAACCATGTAATAATAGAACATTGGCTAACCTTTATTCATACTTAAAAACATGAATAATTTCTGCCCTGCTAACATGTGTTTTGACTTGGCATCTGAAAGTATGCAGTATATTCAACTAGGCATACCCCAGATTTTTTGGAGGTATTTTATTGAAACCTAAATTTCAGTCAACATGTGAAAGCAAAAGCTGGGCATTCCTTCCTGGTGATCTTACCTATGGTTTGTTTTCCCCCATTTCTTTAAGATTAGTTTGACTTTTATTACTATTTTTTTAATTAACTTCTGTGAAGTTGTTTACTCTGAAAATTGTACTGGAATATTTTAAGCCAAGCTGATCTTTCACCAGGTGTACTGTATGTAAGGGCTTTTCCTGCTAGCAAAATGCTTAAACAGGATCATGTTATTGGTCGTCTGAGCTATTTAGTTGTTTTACAAAACCACAGCATTGTATCAGATAAGATTTTGATAAAAAGTTTTGTGCGCATTTCCAGGGGCGGGAGGGTTCACATTTCCCTGAAATTTCTTGATCAGAATGAGTAAATACTGGTGTTTGATACCTGTCTTAATGAACATGCTCATAAGGTGACTGATAAGTTGTAAATATACCTGAGAAACAAAGGGGTAGTTTTGATATTCTGGTGTCAGTATGGAAGATCTTACACATTTATTTAATACTCAACTGTATGAAGATGTTTGTAACATAACAGCACAGTAGCCTTGACTTAGTTTCCTTCGGTTATTAGTACTGTACGTTTTTGCCATGGCCAGTGCTCCCTATCCCTACAAAGACATTTTATTTATTTCACTCTGTAACCTGAAATGCATAGGAACAAGAGTTTTAAACCATGTTACATTAACTTATTTCTGACATTATAAATTAGCCTAGGATATTACAGGAACATGATTGTTATGTAATTTATATCAGAACCTTTCTATAAATATGCGCTTATTACATTTGAAATGCTTCCAATGTACTTTATTTGCTGTTTGTGTTTCCAAAAAGGATATGCAAACCATAATGTCTATTTCATGGATATTTAAATAGTGAGATCTTCCATGTTGAAGGTAATGTATTTTTTTTTAAGATTTAAAAATTGCTATTTTGTTACAAAATAGATACCTATTAACAGTTCGAGAGCTCCTTATGTGCCCTCAGGGAAAGAACCCTCTTTGCAACAGAACTACGCAAAACATCTTCAGCACGCTCTGAGGGTGGATATATACTACATAAATTGATCTTGTGTATTTAACCATATCTTTTTAATTTTAAAATCAAGATTTTGAAACGTGGTTGTGCTCTTCTGGAGGGGTTTGGGATAAACTGCTTAGGTGTTTGCCTACTTGTCCAGTGAAATTACATTTGCATCAGTGTATTTTATATACCTGCCAACCTTATTGGTATGTCTCAGAACATTAATATTAAAATAATGCTTGTCTTGCAGCAGGTGATCCCATAAAACAATAACTCCCTGTTCTTAAAAACTTACTCTCATTCTCACTAACAACATAGGAATTGTTTCTGTGTGGGATTATTCTGTATGGCATTCTTTATGTAATAGCTATCTTGTTTCTCATGTGTTTAATGTGAAGTAAAGACATTGATTCTCTGCCACTTTAGAAGAAAGTTCAGTTTATCTGATCCTTCTTCAAAATGGTACCTGCTGATGCCATAGAAGGAAAAACACAAATCAGACATAAGATGAGACTTTTTAAAATTGGGGGCCATCCCTGTCATTTGACCCTTTTACCAACATGTGATGTATGTATGTTAGAAATCAAAGGATATAAAGCATTCGGAGAAGAAATTTATAATATTGGTGACTAAACTGCATGTGTTACCTATGCTGTAATTAGAAAACAGTAGTCTGAGGTCTGGAAAGTGGGAAATGGTGTTTTGTTTGTTTTTGTTGTTGAGTTTTGTTTTTCCACTGTTTATGTTTTTGTTTTTCAATTTCTAAGTCCCATTCTGAAGTCCATGTGCCTCATTTAGATACTGTGAATGTAGCATCAGTAGTTCTCTTTTGTTGTTTAATTTCATTTTGTAAATTCTGAGGAAGTTACACATATATTTCTGAACAAAGCAGATTTCCTTGTCTTTGCTGCCATGACTTCATCTTTCAATACCACCTGATATACCACTGTCGTGCATGAAAGTTGTGTACTGTATTTTCAAGAGAAGGTACTTCATTGGGTCAGTGGCCCTGATTTTTTCATAGAAGCTATTTATTCTCACAAGAGAATGAAAGAAACCTAATCTAGGACCGAAAATTTCCATTAGTGTGGATGTAGTCACTTTCACTCAAATTTCAAGTTCTTAGTAGTGGGGCAAAAGTAAGCTCACAGTTGATCATAGAAATCTGTGAACAACCGTAAACTTACTTTTGCCCCACCCTGTTACATAAAGCACATTCCAGTTTTATATGCTACCTTGAGAAAATTACAGGATGCACAGCAGTTTGTAGGAATTTAAAATGGGATCATTTAAACATTTAAAAACATTGTTTTAAAAGCCATCTAACTTGTTTTTCTTTTTTCTTTTCTTTTTTTTTTTTTTTTTTGCATTTTAGATGTTAAAGTCATGGTTATCTTGTTAATGGGTGGAATTTGTGATGATCAGATTCAGCATGTGATTTCAACTTTGAATCTGAATATTTCTTCCCTAGTTTCTTTGAGTCATTTTCTGAGCAGACTGTCACCAGTTTTGGTGACTAGTCATTGCAGGGGAAAGTTACACTGCAACTATGTATTAGTTAACTGGAAGAACTTGTCTTGTGTTTTAGAGAATGAAGAGTGTTGATGGGATCACTTACTGTAACTCCTACATAAGAACCCCTTCTGCAAGCAGAACAAAAATTAATATGCTCAAGGAGTATCCCGTTTTCTGGATAAATTGAATAAATTTGCTAGTTACTCCTTTATACTAGCGGTTTCTTTGTATCCCTTTGCTGGCGAGGGAATACAAGGTATCAAGGCCACTGGTCAGAGCACTCTACATTTGAGTGGATCTTATTTTTACTCCAAGAGCAGTTATTCCCCCAAGTCCAAAATTGGCAGTTGTGGTTTTTGTTTTATATAAAAATTTAAAAATATCTCCAAACCAGTGAAATACAGACACTGGCTGCACTTAGTACTGCCAAAAGACAAGGTCATTTGCATATATTCCATGGATCTGTCAAGAATTAGGCCTCACTTTATAACCCAAGGCATGGAAGTGCATGCATTCTCTTAGCTGGGCAAACAATTATACTGTAGTTGTGATACAACACATGTGGCTTTTATTTGTACTGCACATATCCACTGTACAGCCACTTGGGAGTATCGTGGTTAGCTTACAGCAACTGCTGTCTGCATTTATACTGTTTATTGCATATTCTTTTCCCTGGAAGTGAAAGAGAAATGTTTTTCTTGTTGCATTGATTACATTTTATAAATTTGCTTAGCTGGAAAGTTTGGGAAAAGAGGCCTGTTTGTCAATTGTACAACCGATTGTGAAGCTCTAGTGTGAATATTTTTACGTCTGTATTAGACATTTTCTTTGCAAATCTATTGTTCGATTGAAATGTAAATGAAATTAAAGATGGTGTACACCCATCATGTAAAAAGCAGGCACCATCTCTAAGATGGATTTAATGCTCATTTTTAAGGCATATACTCAACTTCTATTTAAAACTATAATTTAAAATAATTCTGTACAATGAAATGGGGAATATATATGGGAATAAATTCTATTCCATTTATTTCAATTTGAATTTCCAAATTGTAATGTTTCCCTTTGTGCTATAGGAATAGGATTAAGTGGGGGAAGGCTGGGACTTATAAGGCCTGTATATGGGGGGAGGGCAGAGATGGAACAATGAGGGTTGTGATGGTAGTGAATAGCGAAGAGTGAATTCTGTGTGTTTTTTCTGTAGGACTGAAGTGATGAGATATTAGCTTTGGCTGTTCACAGAATAGAGCATCATGATTTTCAGTGTTTGAGAGAAAATTGATGGAAAAAGTTTGCAGTACTTGACATGTATTTGCATGCACAAAATAAAATTATTTGTCCACCTTAAAAGTTGTTTGTTTAGTGTCAATATTAAGTTTTTGATACATTTTAGTTATCTTGATTTCCTTGGTATATTTTTTGGCTTAACTAAACTCTCAGATACTTCTTAAGTTGAGATTTATATATGTATACATCATTGGGAAGGATCTGAAAGAAAGGAATAGACCAGAGAGGTTGAAATAGTCCTTAATTCGATCAGTCACGTCATTTATTCAGTGGGAGATGAGAACAAAGATAATACTAGCAGTTCAAGGTATTGAACTCACAATATTTCTCCTAGTGGAGAAAAATACACAAATAACTAATACAAAGCAATGTATTGTGGAAGTGTGAAGACAGTGCTGTGGAATCTCAGAAAATGGCCATTTTCACTGGGCCTTGACTAGTTTAATTCATTCACTTGGCTGATATATTTGAAGCCCCTGTCTGTACTGGTCTTTAAGGTTAAAGGTTAATGAAATGTGAGCCCTTTCTCTAGAAGCTCACTGTGTGAAAAAAGGAAAGACCAATCTGAATAACCAGCTCAGTGAACTATGTTCCAATGTAGGGTGTGGGGAAACTCCAAAAGGGAAATCATGAGACAGGTAGTAGCAGTGGTAAACTGGAGGAGGTACTTTGAAAAATGACCTTGGGCTAGACTTTGAAGGCTGAAGAATATTTCACCAAGCAAAGATAAGAGGAGAAAACAGCCCTTCACTGTAGTAATGATCCCTTTTTTTATATTTGAGCAGTTGACTTACCCAAAACCTCAAAACTAGAAAGTATTGGAATGAGAATTCTGATTCAAGTCTGTCCTTGCTCTACTTCCCAGAAGCGGGTGGTGGTACGGTGGTGGTGGTGGTGATAACTTATTTTAGCCATAAATGTTACTGTGGAAGGAATGTTTAAGGAATAGCTTACCTAACCTCTTAGAGCACTTAGTATGTTACAGACACAGTTTTAAGGGCTGTAGGTATATTACAATCTATTACCATTGCCATCATTTTACAGATGAGAAAACTGAGTTAGAGTCCTTAAAGAATTTGCCCAGGGTCATACAGCTAGATGAGGTAGGTAGGGCCCTCTATGAAGGACATTGAACATCATACTAAAGACACCACTAGGGAGTCCTGGAAGTTAGATGATCTGAACAACTTGGGGTGTTAGAATGATCCCTTTGGCAGTGGTGTGAGTTGAAGCTGGAGATAGACCAGCAGGGAGGCCATGTCAATGTAAGTGTAGAGCATGACCAAAGCGAGGATGGAGGGAAAGAGATGGGTTTGAAAAGAGGGAGAGAGTAACTGATGGGATTTGTTGTAGAGAGCATATCAGACATCGACACGTTATTGTGGATTAAATTTGGCTTAGAATCCCAGACCTCACTGCTGAGAACACACGGTTATTTGTGAAACATGTAACCCTGGACTGACGACTGAAATCGGCAAGAAGAGGAAGAACCATGGATAGTTGATCCAGGCAAAAGAGAGGCAACGTAATGAAGGAAATGAAATTTCAGGAAGGTTTTATTTCCTGTATAGTTAATAGCCAAGTAATGATCATGCAAAGACTACATTTTTTTAATTCCTTATTGTTGAAAATATTACATATGTCCCCTCCCCCCCCCCATTGTCCTCTCCCAGCCTGCCCCCACCCCCCAGCCAGGCCTTCAGCCCCCTCTTGTCTGTGTTCATTGGTTATACTTACATGCATACAAGTTCTTTGGTTGATCCCTTACGCTCCCCCACCCCTCCCTGGCCCATCCTCCCCTGCCTTCCCTCTGAGGTTTGACGGTCTGTTCGATGCTTCTCTGTCTCTGGATCTCTTTTTGTTCATCAGTTTATGTTAGGTCCAACCTGCACATTACAATCACCTCAGGATGTTTTAAAAATCCCCAAACCCAGATCACACCCCAGACCGATTAAATCACAATCTCCAGGGGTGGAGCCAGGCCTCAGTCCTTTGGAAGCTCCAGAGGTGCTCCCAAGGTGCAGAAAGGTTTGGGAACCACTGCCGTAATGAATGTAGAAGGACTGGGGGCCTGTCTCCGCTCAGGTGCATTAAAAACATCCGTCATCAAACGTCCAGGGCCATGCCGTCTTCAGAGACCCATTCACCAGATAATTTTGAGAATGAACTATGTACTAGGCAGTAGGGACGCAGGAGTGAACTAGTCCCTCACCTCATGAAACTTAGAGTTGGAGGGACAGACAAGAAGTAAATAAAAGGTGTATGTAGATACTGAGAAATAATACAACCAGAATGAATATAATGCAACCAGATGGTGAGCTTTCGTAAGGTGGGGGTGGTCACTCTCAGCGCTGTGGACAGTGTAGGTAGGACAGTCTATTGAAACATCTATCTCCATTGGGATCTCTAACAAACAGCTCCCACTGAACACGTTCAAATCTCCGTTTCTGCTCTTCCTCCGCTCCCCGGGCTATCCCTCCATCCTCAGGGTACCCATTTCCCTGTGGAGAGGCTCATGGAAAAGTTATTGCTGAGCCAGGCAGGCTGCAAGGTTATCAAGGGACCACATGTATTGGACCCGCATGGCTGGGGACACTCAAGCCATATCAGTGACCGCTGCCCCTCCAATGCCGTCTACTGAGAAAGCTTATCATTGTGCTCACTGCAAAGCACAGATGCTTAATGGAATTCTGTTCATTACTGCAAAGCAAGAAGGGTGAATTGGGAGCTGAGAGGCAATGAATTGTTTATCGAGACAGGAGCCATTAGAAGCTGCCTGCCTGAGCCCTCTATCTCCTAAAAGAAATTGAATTCATTATGAAAACCTTCCCACAAAGCAAACTCTGGGCCCGGATGGTGTCACAGGTGAATTCTATTAAACATTTAAAGAAGAAAAACACCAATTTACAGAAACTTGCAGAAAATAGAGGAGGAGGGAACTTCCTAACTGGTTGTATTAGATCAATAGAACCTTGGTACCAAAACGAGACAATGACAATACCAAAAAATGCAAAATTACAGAGCAGTATTTTTGGAACAGAATAGGTAAGTATTTTCAGATGATTAAAAATTGCACATATGGCCCTGGCCAGTGTGGCTCCGTTGCTTGGGCATTGTCCTGTACATCAAAAGGTTGCCAATTTGATTCCCGGTCAGAGTACATGTCTGGGTTGTGGGCTCAATCTCTGATAGATGGCATGCAGGAGGCAGCCAATCAGTGTTTTGCTCTCACATCAATGTTTCTCTCTCCCTCCTCTAAAAATATATATATTTTTAATTATACATATTAAGTTATATAAAAAGTCCCCTGATTCTCATCTGTCCTTCAAAAGTAACTTTTAAAAAATTTCTTATATATATATTTTCCAGCCCTAACCGGTTTGGCTCAGTGGCTAGAGCGTCGGCCTGTGGACTCAAGGGTCCCGGGTTCGATTCTGGTCAAGGGCATGTACCTTGGTTGTGGGCACATCCCCAGTGGGGAGTGTGCAGGAGGCAGCTGATGGATGTTTCTCTCTCATCGATGTTTCTAACTCTCTATCCCTCTCCCTTCCTCTCTCTAAAAAATCAATAAAAAACAAACAAACATATTTATATATATTTTTTTCCAGTGATTTTCTTTATGCATATATAAGCAAAAATTTGTTCATATATTTTTATGCAAAAGACAGGAAACTAATACACCTTGCTTTTTAAAAAAGTAAATAATATATTCATGCAAGTATGTCTATATCAGTGGTTCTTAACCTTTTGACCCTTTAAATACAGTTCCTCATGTTGTGACCCAACCATAAAATTATTTTCGTTGCTACTTCATAACTGTAATGTTGCTACTGTTATGAACCGTAATGTAAATATCTGATATGCAGGATGGTCTTAGGCGACCCCTGTGAAAGGGTCATTTGACTGCCAAAGGGGTCGCAACCACAGGTTGAGAACCGCTGGTCTAAATGATGAACTCCCAGGATGGAATTGCTGGCTAAAGGTATACTTTTGCAATACTGATAGATATTTCTCAATTGCCATCCATAAGAGTCGTATCAATTTATACTCTTACCAGCAACATCTTCCCCAGTCTCACTGTTACCAAAATTTGATTTTAACAATCTGAATGGTGGAAAATGGTATCTGAGAGGATTGTTTTAGAGATGAGAACTAGGGAAACATATTAGTACGCTGTAGAAAGAAAGCCTGAATATGCAGGGGAGAGAGAGCGCGCAGGTCACTGCAGGAGCAGAGTCCTTTACTAGGCTGGAGGGGTGGATCCACTGCCCTGGTGATTGGTTTAATAGATACAGATTAGGGGATTGCGGGTACATTTTGAGGGGGGACTCAAGTGCAAATCTTTCTTTTTTGGGGGAGGGGAGCTTGTTTCTTTTTTTTAATATATTTTTTTATTTTAGAGAGGAAGGAAGAGGAAGATGGAAACCTTGATGATGAGAATCACTGAGCGGCTGCCTCCTGCATGCCCCCTACTGGGGATCGAGCCTGCAACCAGGGCATGTGCCCCTGACCAGAATCGAACCCGGGACTCTTTAGTCCGCAGGCCAACGCTCTGTCCACTGAGCCAAAGTAGCTAGGGCAAGTGCAAGTCTCTTTTGATTGCCTCTATTTTTCAGGTGAAATAGGAACCAAGGTTATAAACTGAGCTAGGCAAGGGAAGGGAGTGTTGAAGACCTGGAAGAAGAGATGTGAATTGCTTCTCTTAGCGATTGGGAGAGTGGGGGCGAGTATTGAGATTGTTGGGCAGTACTGAGGAGTACAGCCTTAACGTGAATTTTGAAGGACAAGGAACCACCATGGATGAAGAAGACCCCCATTTCAGGGGGCTGTGAGTAAAAATAAAATTCAAAGCAAAGTATGCAAATAGTATGGATTTAACAAATATTTATGGGGAATCTCCTATGAAGAGGCACTGTTGCTGGGTGCTGGTTTGGTCACTTAAAAGCAGATCATAAGCATATTCAAGTCAGCTGTTCATGCAAACAAAAATACAGAAAGTTACCATAGGATCTGCTCAATGAATTGTTCTTATATTTGGGGACGGGGGGGGGGGGGGGGGGTTCTGACTCTTGAAAGCCTGAACAAACAGCTTCTCAGAAAAATATGCACATATACAAATTTGCAATTTCAGATGGTTGCAGAATCATAAATTAAGAATCTTTCTCTTTGCCCTGGCCAGTGTTACTCAGTGGTTAGGAGTGTCCGCACAGGTTCAAATCCTGATCAAAGGCACCTGTACCTGGGTTTCAGATTCGCTCCCTACCCCTCCTGGTCAAGGCTTCTGTGGGAGGCAACCAGTAGATGTATTTCTCTCACATTGATGTTCCTCACTCTCCCCCACCCTCCCTCCCTTCTACTCTCTCTGAAAAGCAATGGAAAAAACTCTCTAGTGGGGATTAACAACAAATAAACAGACACAAAACAACCAAATCACCAAACAAAAGAATTTCTTTCTTAAATTAAGAGTCCTATATTAAACTGTGTATAATTTTAGTCTATTTTGAATGATTCAATTTACACAAAGCTTTCTATGAATTACTTTGTGGTGTGTATTGGACACCTCAATAAGGACTCGGAAATCACTTTAGGTCTTGAATAAGTTGCAAAAATAGTGTAAGGTTCCCCTATACTCTTTAACCCACATCCCCAAAGGTTAACATCTAACCTAACCTGTAGTTCACTTATCAAAACTATTGATACAAGACTGTTATTAGTTAACAGACCTTATTCAAATTTGTCCGTTGTCCTTTTCCCTCCTCTTAGCACCTGCTCCTTTCGCTCATTAACCCTGCCTCCTGCGCACTCCTTTTCCTGCTGGGGCCCCCAGGTTCCCCCAGCCCTCCGGTCCTTTTCCTGTCCTAGGATACAACCCAGGATTGCACACTGCGTTTAGTTATCATGGACCTGGATTTTTAAAAATGTTTTATTCAAGAGCTGTGTTCTTGGGCAAAAAGTACTTAATGTCTCTGATTCTGTAATAATAGACGTGATGTGATTAAGAACAATAAAAAAATCTACCAGTATATGCCCCTGCCTGGGTGGCTCAATCAGTTGGAACGTCCTCCCATACAATTCTCGTCGGGGCACATACCTAGGTAGCAGTTCCATCCTGTCTGGGCGCGCATGGGAGGCAACCAATCACTTACTCTCTTTCTCTCTCTCTCTCTCTCTCTCTCTCTCTCTCTCTCTCTCTCACATCCTCGGGTTTGAATAAGGTCTATTAAAAATATGTATAGGGAATAGTTCGAAAATTTCAAAGGTAACAAAATAGTTGTTTTTTTTATTGTTCAAGGCTGGGCATATGTAATGCAGCGTTTCGTTGTATTTAAAAAACAAAGAAAACGAAAGCGTATTACTATTGCCGAGGTGTTTTGTCCCAGCGTCGGACCCGTAGCCCCGCCCTCGGCCCGAGAGAGGCTCGCTCTCATTGGGCTGCGTGCATCTGCCCTGACACAGGAAGGCCGGCCCATGGGTCCCCGCTGCCGGACACCGCGGCTTTTCTCTCGGGGCTCCAGGCGCTGACCCACTTCTCTCCCCTCCAGCTGAGCGCCCCCTTTCTTTCGAAGCGTCCGGAGCCGCCAGCCCGAGGGGTCCGGACCGAGCTAAGCCGGTAACTGCGCTGAGGTCGGCGGGGAAGATGCGGGTGGAATGCGGGTGGCGGGCGGGCCAGCTTTGTCCGCGGTCCCTTCGACCCCCGTGGTCTCCGCGACTCCCTGCCCCGCCTCCCCCGCTGGCCCCACCTCCATCGGGCTCCCACAAAGGCTCAGCGGGCCCCTCCGCGAGCCCCTCCACCGGCCCCGCCGGCCCCGCCTTCCCCGCAAACCCTTGTGCAGGCCCCGCCCTCTGCCCCACCCCGTCTGCTGGCCCCGCCTCCTCCCGGAGCCCCTCCGGGAACCCCTCCACCGCGCAGGTGCTCGCTGCTCCGGTGCACCACCTTGGCCCCCTCCACGCCTCTTACGTTTGGTTCTGTCCCTCCTCTTAGCACCGGCCCCTTCCTCTCAATTAACCCTGCCTCCTGTGCACCCCTCTTCCTGCTGGGGTCCCCAGGTTCCCCACCCATCCATCTGTCTCCATTTGGGCTGAGCAAATTGTGCAGACGCTGGCTGCTGGGCGTGAGAGGGCCCTGCTTCCTAGAGCTCCCTGCCCGGTGGGCGAGTCCCTTTGTAAGGGAGCGTAACAGGCTCGGGGATAAGTCTGGAATGAAGGAAACAGCATTGCTAAGCGTCATGGAAGGAGTGCTGCGGTTTTCACCCGCAGGATTGCGCGGGGCTGAGCTGTGCCTTTCTCTCAGAATGTCCCAGGCTTCTTCTGATGCAGAATATTGGCTCCAACTGTTGTCCTTTAAACTTTTGGAAAGTAGTAACATCTTGTCATGGGCCCTTCTTTTAACCAGAGGTGGTAGGGCTTCAGACCTCATCCCTCTAAGCCAGTGGTCGGCAAACTCATTAATCAACAGAACCAAATATCAACAGTACAAAGATTGAAATTTCTTTTGAGAGTCAAATTTTTTAAACTTAAACTATATAGGTAGGTACATTGTTATTAACTTAATTAGGGAACTCCTAAGGCTTAGGAAGAGCCACACTCAAGGGGCCAAAGAGCCGCATGTGGCTCACGAGCCGCAGTTTGCCGACCACGGATCTAAGCCTTCAGTGTGCTGACTGGGCTGAGGGCAGCAGACAGGCAAGTGATTGACTTAGCGACTCGGCATCATCCTGTTGATCCTTTTTGAGATTTTCCTGAGGATGCTTACCCAGTATTTCAATTACCCAGCAGTCTTAACTGATAGGAAACCCTAATGTATGTGTAGATAAAACCTCCAGTCAATGAATAGACTTCAAGCCACTGCACTAAGTACTGGTGTCCCTTACTCAGAAGATGGTGGCTGACACCGTCAGTTTTTTGTAGTCAGGCCTCCCTGGGCCCCTGAACCCAGCTCCACCATTTGCTGTGAAGTTTGGCAAAGAAACTTCCCTTATGTGAGCCTCCGTTTTAACCTTCTATACAAACAGGTGATTAACCCATCACACAGAGTCGTGATATGGATTTGCTGAGATCCTGCTGATGAAGGAAAAAAATCACTTTTAGGCTCCTCTAAACAGTGGGATGTCAGCACAAGTGAGCTCCTACTCTTCCGATTCAAGTCTGCCCGGTTCAAGCCAGCAAAGAGCCTGATATGTTTGTTCCTCTCTCCCAGGCACCATGACCACCCTGGATGATAAGTTGCTGGGGGAGAAGCTGCAGTACTATTACAGCAGCAGTGAGGATGAGGACGACCACAAGGACAGAGGCAGGGGGGCCCTGGCCGGCAGTTCGATGCCCGTAGGTGCTAAGTTGGCAGGCGAAGGCATCTCAGTTAACACAGGTACGGGAAATCCCTGAGCTCTGGGAACAGGTTTAAAAATGTCGGTTAAATATGCATCCGTGGCCGTCTCCTGATGAATTCCTTCTATCTCCAGTCCACTTCCAGAGATTTAATGTTGTCATTTCACCGTGCATACTTCTAGCCATGTTTCTGCACAGTACAGATATGTATGCATAGCACCACGGCAGTGAACACAGACTGGCCTGCGTTTGAGTCCAGCTTCTCAAATTAGTCTTTGTTTGATGACACGAAAGTCATAGGTATGAGTACATTGGTAGTATAAATTCCTAGAAATGGCGTATTGACATTTTTTTTTTTCATTTTAGTAGTTCCAAATTGCTGTCAAGTTGAGGTGGCACTGTGTTATAGTTTAGCCAGGAGGACAGTGTTTCTCCATACACTTGCCCTCCTGCTGTGTTCCCACACTTTTTGATCTTTGCCATCCGGATGGATGACAAATGGTAACTCATTGTAGTTTTATTTTCTCTATTTTTTAAGAGTGATATTGAGCCTCTTTTCATAACGTTAGGGATATTTTCATATTCTTTGCTCATTTTAAAATTGAGTGCTTGGTCTTTTTCTTCTTAGGGAGATATATATATATATACACACACACACACATATATATATGAAATTAATCTATACTATGAGGTATAAATACTTTTCGTTTGTCTTTTGACTTTGTGTTTTTTTTTTTTCCTGGCAAGAAATATTTGTTTTTTATGTACTTAAAAGCATTATTTTATAGTTTCTTAATTTTGTTTCTTACTTAAAAGGCCTTTCTTCACTCTAGGATTATAAAAAACTGCCCCATGCTTTTCTTAATATATTTATGATTTTATTATTTCTTACACTTACAAATTCATCCAGTGATTTGTCTTTTATCAGCAGCAGCTCTGCTTCTCCTTCACATGTCCTCTCCTAGGAACTAGCTGAAAGACATGCCCTTTTCATGACCAAGCGCAGGGAGCAAGAGAGGGCTGTTGGGGACATGTAATGGCTCATACATATTTTGCTCAGAATTCATTGGCCAAGAGAAAGTCACAAGGCCAAGCCCACATCAGCTGGTTGGGGAGGCATGTCCTCATTCCACAGAGGCACAAGTCACATGGCAAGGGGCAGGGTTATATATATGGGGCAGGGAGGTGTGGGGGTAGCTTGAGTAGCAGAACAAACTGCCATAATGTAAAAATTCAGATCATACAGAAGTGTAGAAAGGTTCCCTTAGATCCTACTACCTAGAGACAACCACTATTAACATCCTTCTAGTCCTTTCCCTATGAACATACAATATGCACGCACACATATAGGTACCCATAAATATTTATACATACACATACAGTTCTTTTTCTATATTGTTCTGCATTTGGGCCCCCCCCCTTTTTTTTTTTACCTAATATCTAATATATTTGAACATCTTTCATGGCAGGGAACAGAGCTACCTCTTTCTAAGAGTTCCTATACTTTTCTTTGGGTAGATGAATCATAATTTATTTAACATGAATTAAATAACACATCTCCTAATGTTGGACCCTTAGCTTGGCCCTTTAAGTATGGCAAACTATGCTGCATGGACATCATTGTGTGTAGACTACGCTGCCCTCTGTGAGCGTCGCTGTGGAGTTGATGGAGGGAGCTTTAGACCGAAGTGAACTGGTCCATAACTCCTTGCCCATTCTTGGTTACCTCCACGTTCACCCCTAACTCAGGTCCAAAAGGTGTGATCAATGACTGGCGCCGCTTCAAACAGTTGGAGACAGAGCAAAGGGAGGAGCAGTGTCGGGAGGTGGAAAAGCTGATCAAGAAGCTGTCAATGACCTGCAGGTCCCATCTGGACGAAGAGAAGGAGCAACAGAAACAGAAGGACCTCCAGGAGAAGATCAGTGGGAAGGTAATTCCTAGAACCCTGGCTCTTCTCCGGAGCTGCCCTGGCGGCTGCAACTGGGCTTAGTGATTCAGGAGGTATGGGGGTGTTTGATGTGGCCTCCAAGGAGCTGCCATGCTGGGGAGCGTATAGTGTCATGTCATAACTCAGACACACATGGGCTTGAATCTCAGCTCAGCCACTAGTGGCTGTGGGGACGTCTCTTCCATTCTGAGTCTAGCTTTTCATTGATTAAATGAGGTCAGTAGCCCTACCTCACAGGGCCGTGTGGGTATAATCCCCTTCACAGTGCGTGGTCCATTGAAAGTGCTCAGTAAATGTGAGTTTTCTGTCCTTGATTGAACTCTGACCTTGGGCCTTCAGAAATAATCCTCTGAGGTTGGTGGTATTATCCCCATTTATTGGATGATGAAACCAGTGCTTAGAGATGGGAGGGGACTTGCTCAGGGTCATGCAATTAGCAAAAGCGTTGAGCACCTGCCCCCTGGTGTTTAGTGTGCGTCATAGCTACTGGTCGAACGGTCAGCCGGTCGCTTAGGCTTTTATATATATAGATAAGCTAACTGGCAAAAGCAGGTCATAGCTTAATTTTGACCCCCACAACTGCTATTATAAAAACAAAAGCCATTTCAGCATGTGACTGTGTACTGTGTGTGGGGGATGTGCATGTGTGTGTGCAGGGCCAGGATTATGGCTGTTCTTTTTAAAGTTCCTTAATGTCCTGTTGTCTATTCAACAAAAACAAAACCATGAATAAAATAATCCATTGTCAAGACTGACAACAAAGGAAAAGCAGGTGAAGTGATATTATCTGATGCTGCCTATTTGGATTTGAGAAGCAATATTAATACAGTAGTTAAAAGCCTGGTTTTAAAATAATCTAGTTTGATTCCTGACCTTACACCTGTTACCTATGTGAATTGTGCAGATGTGGAACCTCATTTCTAAAGTGGGGAAAATAGGTGGGGGGAAGGTAGGGAGAGATTAACGGGGGAACTTATATGCATAGATGTATAGCCCATGAACACAGACAGTAGTGTGGTGAAGGCCTGGGGGAGAGGTGTGGGGTGTAGGGAGTCGATGGGAAAGAAAAGCGGTGGTGGTGGGGGGGGACATCTGTAATACTTTCAACAATAAAGATACGTTTTAAAAAACTCAACATAAAAAAAATAAAGTGGGGTAAATAAAGGTCCCTTTCCAATGGGGTTAGCATAAGAATCAGTGAAGTGTCACACACAGAGCGCTGAGCATAGTGCCTCGCGTGTCCTAAGCATGTGGTACCTGTGAACGTCATTACAGGTGCTCAGTTTGTGTTTCTGATGCTCACTTGCTGGTCCTCCTGCAGATAACTCTGAAGGAGATGGCCATGATGACCGGGGACCAAGACGACGAGGAGTTTCTGCAGCAGTACCGGCAGCAGAGGATGGAAGAGATGCGGAGGCGGCTCCATAAGGGGCCCCAGTTCAGGCAGGTGTTTGAGATCCCCAGTGGAGAAAGGTTTGTCGACATGATTGACCAAGAACGGAAAAGCACCCTCATCATCGTCCACATCTACGAGGATGGCATTCCGGGGACCGACGCCATGCACGGCTGCATGGTCTGCCTGGCCTCGGAGTACCCCGCCGTCAAATTCTGCCGGGTGAAGAGCTCGGTGATCGGGGCCAGCCGCCGCTTCACCAGGAACGCCCTTCCTGCGCTGCTCATCTACAAGGGGGGCGATTTGGTTGGCAATTTTGTTCGCGTCACTGACCAGCTGGGCGAAGATTTCTTCGCTGTGGACCTTGAAGCTTTCCTACAGGAATGTGGATTGCTCCCTGCAAAGGAAGTTGTGGTGCGGACGTCTGTGCGTAACTCCGCCACCTACCACAGCGAGGACAGCGATCTGGAAATAGACTGAACTGACTCTGGTGGCGTAGGTCTCTCATTGTTTGGGCGGGAAGACACATCTCTGTGCTGATTTTTCTTCCTTCCTCTGTCTTCTGGCTTTGCAGCTATTCTTTGTAGTCCCTTTTGTTATATGTCAAGTCAAGAATTTCTTAGATTAAATCAGAATGCCGAATCATCGTGTGGCCAGGAATAACGCGACTGAAAATTGTGTAACAGGGAACCAGGCTTTTGAACTGTTTACTCCAGATTCTCCAGCACGATATCCTTGTTGCCTCCACTCACTGTTTCCAATGCATCCTAAAGACTGTGTCCTGGAAACTCTCAGATGATCTCAGAGGCCTGGCCAGGGCTGGGAGTCTAACTCTAGTGTGTCACTTGCAACGTAAATAGTACATTTCCTTCATCAAATGATTGTAAATTATATTTTAATTGTAATCAGACCCACAGTCCAAGAAGGCAGTTAAAATTCCCCCTGAGATCCTGTCCTCTATTGGGGGCTTATTTTAAGGTTCTAGACGATGTGCAGTTGCCCCATCAAGAAAGAGGGTGACCTTTGCTGCTGGGCCCAGGTGCCGCCCAAGCACAAAGTCTAGAGTAGGAGGAAGGATCCATGCTGACCGCCGTGGAAGGCCAATTTGACTTACAAATGAGAGCTGGGTGGAGCTGGAAAGCCTTTTAAAGGACGATCATTCAATAACATACTCATCTCTTTCTCTTCTATTTAATAAATTTTTTGTTTAATGTAGATTAAAAAAAAAAGAAACTTTCCTCCCAGGGTGTTTTCTTTGTAGGCATTTTGTTTGTTAAGACAATGGGATCATTCTGAACATACTGTTTATAGTATGGTCAGCCAGTATAGCAAACCGTTTTTCATGTTACTAAATACTCTTCTACAACATTTTGTAAATGGCTGTTGATATTCCATCGTATGGATGTGCTGTAGTTTGCTTGTTGGTTGTCGCTTAAAAAGAAAAACAGCACAGAATTTTTATTGCAAATCCTGCTGTCACTCACTAGCGGATGTTTATTGTAGAAAATGTTATAAAAATGAATTAAGTTAAAAATATTTTTAAAACCTTATAATTCCACCAACCAAAAATAATCCCTGATATCATTTTACAGGTATCTTTCTAGTCTTTTTGTGTATTTATAATAATGATTGTCATGTGTTTTTTCCTCTTACTTTTTGCTTTTAAAAAATGTAATCTGGAATTAAATATTAGCTTTAAAATTCTCAGTTTGGCTTTGCCTGGCCATTTAGGAATTGACTAACTATAAGATGGGTCCTGAAAATATCTGTTGTAGTTAATCAACAAAAAGAAAGTGCTTGGGCCCTAACTGGTTTGGCTCAGTGGATAGAGTGTCGGCCTGTGGACTGAAAGGTCCCAGGTTTGATTCCTGTCAAGGGCATGTACCTTGGTTTCGGGCATATCCCCAGTAGGAGGTGTGCAGGAGGCAGCTGATCGATGTTTCTCTCATCGATGTTTCTAACTATCCCTCTCCCTTCCTCTCTGTAAAAAAATCAATAAAATATTAAAAAAAATGCTTGGTTTTTCTGATTATAAAAGCTCATTGTGTCTGGCCAGTGGTTGAGCATTGACCTATGAATGAGGAGGTCACGGTGCCATTCCACTCAGGGCATGTGTCGTGTCCGGGTTGCAGGCTTGATCCCCAGTAGGGGATGTGCAGGAGCCAGCCGATCAATGATTCTCTCTCATCATTGATGTTTTTATCTCTCCCTTCCTCTCTGAAATCAATAAAAGAAAAGCTCATTGTAAAAGTGTGGAAAGTACTGAAAATTATTAGAATCAGACAACTTGTCAATGTTGTAGTTTATTTCCTTTTAGTATTTCTCATTGTCTTTAATAATATTGAGAACTTATTGAATTTAATTCTGTGTTTTGTTTTATTTAATACTATATCATAAATTGACATAAAAATTCTAAATAATTTTAATGGCTTCATAATCCATTATTTGGATATACCATAATTTATTCACTAGTCCATTATTATTGGATATTTAGTTTAGAGGCCCAGTTTTTTGCTAAAACACTTAGTATTTTGGATCATTTAGTATAGATTTCTAGAAGAGGAATTATGGATAATGAACAGGAATGTTTAAAAATAGCTTTCACCTGGCCAGGTAGCTCAGGTGGTTGGAGCATTGTCCCATACACCAAAAGGTTGTGGGTTCGATTCCCAGTCAGGGCACAACCGTGTTTGATCCCTGTTTGGGGCATGTGTGGGAGGCAATTGATCAATGTTTCTCACATTGATGTTTCTCCCTCTCTCTAAAAAAAATCAATTAAAAAATAGCTTTCACAAGACACCTTTTGGTCTAATTGGAAATGAAAATATATTTTGCTTTCACAGAACCTTGACTTTGCCTTCAAGAACGGAAATTATAAAAAAAGTGAACAAACACGGTGTGGGGAAATCCTAGCATTAAATCACCAACTCAGGTGTAGTGCAAATAGCACAGGTTTTGGAGTCGGATCAGGGTTCAAATCCTGCTGTCACTCACTAGCAGAATAGCTTCCAGCGAGGTACCTAGCCTTCCTGAAACTCAGGTTCCTCACCTTTGCAATGGGAACAATATCTGTTTCTTGGGTGGTTCTGTGTCTGTGTTTCCCAAGGTGTGGTCCCAGAGCAGCAACTTCACTGGGGAACTTGTTAGAAATGCAAATTCTTGCCCTCGCCGGTTTGGCTCACTGGATAGGGCGTCGGCCTGCAGACCAAAGGGTCCTGGGTTTGATTCCGGTCAAGGGTACATACCTTGGTTGATAGGCTTCTCTCTCACCGGGGGGTCCGTGCAGGAGGCAACCAATCAGTGTGTTTCAGTCTTTCCCTTTCTCTTCCACTCTCTAAAAGTCCAATGGAAAAATATCATCAGGTGAGGATTAACAACAACAACAAAAACACACAAAAAACCCCAACAACAACAAAAAGAAATGCAAATTCTCAGGCCTCTCCCTGGACCTACTGCATCAGACATTCTGGAAGTGGCCCAGCACCCTTCTTAGAAGCCCTCCAGGTGATCACGAGGCGGGATCAAGTTTGAGAATCATGGACCTATCGATGAAGGTGAGTGATGGCATCTGTCACAGAAGGGCTGGGAAAGGAGAGCACTCAGATCTTTCTCTTCCTGTTCAATATGATTCTCCTGGTTAGCCATGGCGTTGTGGGAAGGAAAGACACTGCTATTGGCCTCTTGCACACCGTCTCAGTAGTTGTCCAGCTCTCACTTTCCTCTGGAATGACAGCCTCACTGAGATGTGGCCTGTTTTCCTGCCTGTGTGGCATACCCTGTGTTCACTCTGGAATAGGCTGTACCAGCTCCGTGGGCAAGAAACTCACCCCCTCCATGCCTCAGTTTCCTTAAGTGAGGACAATCGTAGTGATTATCTCAGGGTTGCTGCAAGGATTCATTCAATGAGCCAAAGTTCTCAGCATGGTGTGGCACATAGTAAACATCCCATAAACGTCACCTTTATCACCATCCATTCTCCACAGAGCCTGTGTCCACTTATGAAAAAAGAGCCTAATCCAAGATCCTGGATCCCTTTGGACTGCTTGGAAAACCCCACCTAGACTTCAAAACTCAGTGCAAATCTCACATCTGCCCTAGCTGTTTTGGCTCAGTGGATAGAGCATTGACCAGCAGACCCAAGGGTCCCGGGTTCTATTCCAGGTCTATTCTGGTCAAGGGCATGTACCTGGTGGGGCGCGTGCAGGAGGCAACCAGTTAATGTGTTTCTCTCACATCAGTATTTTTCTCTGTCTCTCCCTCTCTCTTCCACTCTCTCTAAAAATCAATGGAAAAATATCCTCGGATGAGGATTAAAAAAAAAAGAACAAATCTCATGTCTTCTCTGGGCCCTGAGTCTTTCTGGCGGCTTCAGAAAGAAGCAGTCATGTCATTGTGTGTGCTCCCACAGGTTATGGTGACATTCGTTAAGAAAAGTGTTGAGGACTCAAAGCCTGGGTCTCTTGCTGTCTGTTCCTTGGTTTACCTACCTGGACAGTGGGAATGACAGAGGTTGGCAGACAGGTCCGTGAGTTACCACTTAGCGCTTTGCTTAACACATGGAAACATCCCAATTCGTTATCTACTGCTGGCCTCGTGCTATCATTTTGTATTTAATTTAATGAAAAATGTAAAGTTTTCCCTAAGTATGAGAGGTGAACGCCCTGGTGGTTGGAACAACCTTGGCTCCCTTTCCTGTAGGGTAATCCCATCTTCAGCATGTGGGGTTGCCAAAGTTGAATTTTAATTGTTTGTTTACATATAAGACTATAAAGTCCTTGGGGACAGGGACTGTGTCATTTCTGGTCTCTGATCTAAGTTGACATAAGTGAATGTTTGCTGCTTAAGTGGGGAAAGTTCCCTCGTAGGTCAGAATTCATCGCCATAGGGCAGAAGGCTATCTATTATATTGCCTTTCCGGGAATGGAGGAGTGCTACCTACCTATGCTCACTGAGAACCAGATCACAAGTTCAAGCTAAATCCTAAACCAGTGGTTCTCAACCTTCTGGCCCTTTAAATACAGTTCCTCATGTTGTGACCCACCATAAAATTATTTTCCTTGCTACGTCATAACTGTAATGTTCTACTGTTATGACTTGCAATGTAAATATCTGATATGCAGGATGGTCTTAGGTGGACCGTCAAAGGGGTCGCGACCCACAGGTTGAGAACCGACCTAACCCTGCCAGAGCATGTGAAAACGCTGGTTATAACCAGATATGACCACATGGTGGAAGCAGAGGAGAGGGAACGAGTAGTTTTATTAAGTAACTAGAGCCAAACACTGGATTTGGGGCCTGAAGATGATTATGTCTTGTAACATATAGAAGTCATTTTATTTATTTATTATTTTGTTGTTAATCCTCATCC
Organism: Myotis lucifugus; assembly: GCF_000147115.1. Classification (NCBI taxonomy): domain Eukaryota; kingdom Metazoa; phylum Chordata; class Mammalia; order Chiroptera; family Vespertilionidae; genus Myotis; species Myotis lucifugus. The sequence continues at coordinate 2,675,096 of NW_005871221.1, forward strand.
AAGGATATATTTCCATTGATATTTTTGAGAGAGGAGAAAAGAGAGGGAAAGACAGAGAGAAACCACATCGATTGGTTGCCTCCTGCACAAGTCCTGACCAGGGCCCAGGCCAGGGAGGACCCTCCAACCAAAGTAGGTGCCCTTGACCAGAATCGAACCCAGGACCCTTTGGTCCACAGGCTGATGCTCTATCCACTGAGCCAAACCAGCTAGGGCTTGAGAGAGAGAGAATTTGCTTTTAGGAAACAGAACCAGAAAGTATTATATTCACTCACTTTAAAGAATGAATAACAAAGACAAATATTGTTTGATAAGTACTACATATATACACTCTTATAGTATGGTCAGTTAAGTTTGAGAGAACAGCTGGTCCAGGAGAAGAAGAGAAAGGCCGTGGGCATGTACCAGTCCCCAGGTTAAAAGTCCCATTATTCATCCTCGATGACCTTTTGTCTCTGTCTCACCTGCCTGAACTAGTGAGTGACTAACATATATTGAGACTTACTATGTGCTGGGCTGTATGTGGGAGCCCAGCCAGCCCTTCGCACCTCCGCTCTTCCAGCCAGGCGCTATGCGGTCTCCACTTTCCGTCCTTGGTTACCAGGGTTCTCTCCAGCTAGTCTTCAGTTGATTGTGCAGGGTGTTTTTTGTTTCTTTTTCTTTTTTTTTTTTTTGTATTTTAGTTGTAATTCCTGTTTGGTCCTGGGAGCGAGTCTGTGTAGCACCCACTTAGGCCAGTCATTTTTAAATCTCCTTTTCAATAGCGCCCCGTTGTGGACACTCTGGGAAAAGCCCCTAGTAAGGGTTTAGTCGTGATAACGCCCTCTTGTGGATATTCTGAGAACAGCATCCTAGTGATGAATTCTAGAAGTCTGAAAAGAAAACCCCATCCTAGATACTCTGAGAAAGAGGATTGGTGTGAAATAATATTCTATAGCTGTTCGTTGGCTGGATTCTTATTTTTCCACTGTTCATTGACTACTTTACCAACCTGATTCATTTAACAACTCTGAGCCTGAGTTGCCTCATCTGTAAATACAAATGCAGGAATTTCCTAAATGTAAATTAGTGGGTCCAGATGATTTTTTTCCTTTGTTCTTTCTTCGGTTACAAGTAATTTATGCATTAGCCAATTATTTTCCTCTCTTGTGCAATGATTATTCATGTTGGTACTTTTATATTTTTTCATACTGATTTGTAAGATTTCTTTGTACATATGGACATATTTGCCATATATTTTATAAATATTTTTAATTCTTTGTTTAAATTTTAAAAATCGTAAATTTTTATGGCCATAGAAAAGCTTTTAACATTTTTTATTTTTTGAACCATTTAAAAATGTGAAATCCATTCTTAGCTCATTTGCTGCACAAAGGTAGGTGGTGGGTCAGATTTGGCCTGTAGGCATAGCTTGTACCCATGTACTAATATGGTCATTGAATTTGAACCATCTTTACATTCCTAGAATAAATACCTCTTGATTATGAATATACTGCTGGTTTTGATGTGCTAATATTTTATTTAACATTTTTGTGTTCATATTCATGTCAGATTTGGTCTAGGAGAGATTTCAAACTTTTCATGGGGCAGAGATATTTTTTATTTGGCTTACATAACATTGTAATGGGGTGGGGCCACAACATTAGTAACAAAGAAACAGAATTTCCGGAGGATGAGGCCCAGAAATCAGGATTTTAAAAAGATTCCCAGGTGATTCTAATGTACAGCCAAGAGGGCCCAGAGTTCTCTTTTATTTGTTTGTTTGTTTGTTTATTTGTTTCTAAAAGAACCAGGCTTCGGTTTTATTGTCAAAGTCTATTTTCAGCCATGGCCGATGTGGGTAAGTGGTTGAATTCCTGGTCAAGGGTTTCAGATTGGATCCCCAGCCTGGTTGGGCACATGCAAGAGGCAACCACTCGATGTGTCTCTCTCGTATCCTTGTTTCTCTCTCTCTCTCTCTCAGCCCTCCCTCCCTCTCTTCCACTCTCTCTAAAAATCAATGGAAAAAATATCCTTGAGGGGAAAAAAGGGGACATATGTAATACTTTCAACAATAAAGATTTAAAAAAAAAGGAAAAAGAGAAAATATCCTCAGGAGAGGATTAACAACAACAAAAAGTCTATTTTCAAAAAAAAAATTTAACTTTATTATTTTCTTTTAAGATTTTCATCTGAATTAATTTGTTCCTCTTCTAACTTTTTGAAATAGAGATTTATTTTAAGAATTTTTGAAAATCTTATTTTCTAAATAAACCATTTTCCTGCTTGAACTTTCTGTTCTGTTCCATTGATTTGTTTGTCTCCTTTCTGGGACTACATTATTATAATACTATCTAACATCTGATAGTCCTAGACCCCTTTATTATTATTTTTCAAAATTTGTTTGGCTATTGGGCCAGATGATATCTTAAAGGCGCTTTAACATTCTTTAATAGCTAAGGTGAAAATGCACCCCCCCAAAATCCCATTTGTCCCTTTCCTCCAAACTCAAGAAGCAGTCCTTATTCTTCTAGATCAGTGGTTCTCAACCTTGGCTGTACATTAGAATCACCTGGGAATCTTTTTAAAATCCTGATTTCTGGGCCTCATCCTCCGGAAATTCTGTTCTTTGTTACTAATGTTGTGGCCCCACCCCATAACAAAGAAACAGAATTTCCAGAGGATGAGGCCCAGAGATCAGGATTCTAAAAAGATTCCCAGGTGATTCTAATGTGCAGCCAAGGTTGAGAACCGCTGTTCTAGATACAGTTAGTTAGGTGTAAAAGAGATACTAGGGCCGGCAGTCACGGGGTGCTAGAGTCTTCAGGGTATGTTAGAAAGCCAGGCTTGGTCCTCACGTTCCCCTGCCTTTCTGGGAAAAAGGCACTACCCAGGCTCCCACTCACTTTTGTCCGGAGAAAAGAGTGGCCTGTCCCTTTCAGAGAAGGAAACTGTCCGTGCTCTACTAAGTAAAGGGCTTTACTGATGGCGGTAAAGTTGGTGAAGGTGGTGTTATCACACAGGTCGGATCAGGATCAGAGTGGCATTGGGGTCTTTGAACTAAATAGGTTAGTTGCTGAATGGGGCTGAAGGAGTCAGGAGGGACTTGCAAGGCAGTGGGACCGCTGTCCTGAGTGGGGGTGAAGTGCCCATGTGGTCCTCCAGGCCATTGACAGATGGTATCTCTCCTGCTGGGTCCCATGATCCTGAGGGCGCATCTGCCAGAGATCACGGCTTCCCTGGTGTGGGCTCTCCAGTGGTCCCGGGCAGAGCTGGGAAGGAGCTGCTGTCACCTTGGGCACAGCACTCTCTCCTTTCCTGCGGACCTCCTAATTCCCACCGGGAGAGAACACCCCTCTCAGGGAGCATCCTCCGGCCAGGCTAGCCATGCTCGCCTCTTGCCCCTCACATCTACGGCACCTCCAGCCTCAGGGTTCTGTCTGCATCCTGTGGCTTGAGCCTGAGGATGTGCATCTCCCCTGGCTGGATGGAGTGGCAGAGCCAGGACACCCCCCTGCACAGAAGGAAGCTTGGACTCACACTTCCCAGCCAGGAGTGAGCTCAGGCACAATCAAGTCCAGGGCGCAGGTGAGTCTACCTGCCACTGGGTTGGGGCCAGGGAACTGGCTGGCCCTTGCTAAGGACCGTGCTCAGTGGTGAGGCTTGGGGAAAGGTTAGAGCACGGCCTCACACAGTGCCAGGATTCAAGCAACCCACTGGCCTTCATGGGACTCAGTGGCACTTGGCCACTAGTTTGCTGATTTCGGGGCTCTGTCTCCCGTGTCTGCTTCCTGCCGGTGGCCAGCTGGCACGGGGGCATCTAGTTCCCTCACCTGCATCAGGAAGGCGGGTCTGCTACCTCCACTTGCTGTTGGCCATGGGGCAGGTATGGATGCCCAGGAACAAGAGAAGGAGGGTGGTCTTTGGGGCAGACAGGCCTGGGTTTACATTTCAGCTCTGCCAAGTCATCCACTCTCCCTGCTTGAGGTTCAGATTCATCCCTGGTAAATTGGGGCTAATGCTTCTTGGGGTTCCTATGAAGATTAAATGAGATGATGTGTATAAATTGCCCAGTTTAGCCCCTGGGACCTGGCACTCAATATATATAACCTTTCTCCCTACTTTCTCTCTGACATCCCCCAGCCCTGTCTCGAGTGCATCACCGAGCCACAAATATCCATTTGGCAACTTCTGACACTTCCCATTTTTAGACTTACAAGACGAGCGGCTTTCCCTCCCGCAGCAGCGATAGTCGAGATTTGCAGAGCAGATGTCTTGGTGTGAAACTGCTCCCAGGAGGCGTCCCATGAATGTTTGCAGACAAAGCTGACCTTTCTTCCAGCTCTGCCTCCTTGCAGCAGGCCCTGGAGATGGAACGCGTCTACCCCCTCTGCGTACTGAGCGTTTCTGTCCCCTCAGATTCTGGGAGCCCGTCCTCCTGTCCCCGGGGAACCAGGCTGCTGAGGGGGACCACGAGGCTGGCTGCAGCAAGCTGCCCTGGTCTGGACCCGCGCCAGCCTGTTCTCCTTCAAGAGGAGGCTCAGGGGGGAGCCGGAGAGGGCAGGGCTTGGGATGGCGCTACAAGCCGGTGGCTGGGCCCATCCAAGTGTGGAGAACACTTTTCCAAAGCCTCCGGGGCCAGGAGGGTGCTCAGGTCTGGTGATTACAGGTCTGAGCTTCAAAAGCATGTTACAAACCTGGCTCAGCGCTGGCCCGGGGGAACTGGACGAGCAGGCCCAGCGTGGCCGAGTGGGCAGCCCAGGATCGGTCCCGGAGCCGGGAGCCCTGGCGTGGCCGCCTGTCCTGCGGGCTTCCGGGGGGACTGCCGTCCAGGCCGCCGTGGCTGCCCTTGCCGTTGGGGCGCCAGCGCCTCGCAGCCTGCGGGCCGCGTCTGCTCGGTCAGGTGGAAACCTCCCCATTCAAACCCGCGCGGGCCAATCAGGGCCCGGCGCGCCCGCCAGTTCAAACGCGCGTTTGGGTCCAGCCCCAGCCGCGCCTCCGGCTCCCGCCTCACAGACACCGGCGGCGCGGGGGGCGGGTGAACCTGCTGCCTCGGTTACGGCGGAGCAACACAGACGCCTCGGGTTACCGGCTGTCCCTCATGCCAGGCGTGGGGCCGGCGGCCATGGAGCACTCCCTGCACCGCGTCTCCCTGGGGAGCCGGCGCGCGCAGCCCGGCTTGTCTTTCTACCTCTGCACCTTTGGTAAGTGCCCGCCCGGCCGGCCGGCTGCCAGGGCGGCTGCACCTTGCGCTCAGCGCCCCGAAAGGACGCTGCTCCTGGTGATCGGCGAGGCTGGGAGCAGGCGGTCCTTCCATTGGGGGCACCTTCTCGGGCCCCTTCCTCCTGGGGTTGCCTCGGAGGGGCTCAGGCTCAGCCTCAGGCCGGGCAGCCGCTGGGCACCACCTGCTGCCTGGCCACGGTGCCAAGTGCACTTGGTTCTGCCTCACTTGGCTGGAATAATCACGCCCCAGTTAATCTCTCAGAGACCCAGGTTTTCGCCACCGAGTTTCCCATTAGTAAGCAGTTCAGGGTTTAATCAAGGCCTTGTTACTACATCCCCAGGGTCTTCTGCGGGGTCAGCCCAGCGCCGTGGCTCCTGGGGGCTCACCTCGGAAGCTACAGTGTGACTGCTCTATGGATGTCTGACCCGCAGCTGAGGCATGACCAGGCTCTGGGCAGGGGCACAGGGCTGCCCTAGGGGCTGGAGGTGGAAAGAAATGAGCAGATGGCTGCTGTTCCCAAGCCTCCCCAACAACCGCTGGGCAGCAGCTGCGCCGCGGTCTGGACAAACCCGGCCTGCCAAGTAGCTATGGGAAAGATCGCAGCCCTGTCCTGGGATGCAGCTCTTCCCAGCTCTCCATTGCTTTCCTCGCCGGTTCTGCAACTCCCCGTGGAGAGGGGGCTGCATTTTCTCCATGAAGATTGAGATCCAGAGCGAGGAAGGGCGCCCAGTGGGCCAGTGACAGAGTTGGTACCGAGCACAGACCTTCTGAGACCTTCTACCCTTTTCTTGATGAAGGTTGGGGCAGTTACGGCACCATGACTGGACTTGGCTTAGAATTCAAAGACAGAGCACCCAAGGAGTCAGGCCCTCCTGGGTTCCAGTCCTTCTGCGCTCAGGCTACCCGGCCGCACACTTGGCTCTTCTCAACCTGCTTTTTCCTCCCGGAGCAGAGGAAGTGATGGAAACGCAGTGTCCTGGCCCCTAGAAATGGCCTGTGGTCTGGCATTCACCGGTCCAGCTGGCGGAGGGTAACGAGAGTCACTAACTAGCCACCATTTGTTGAGCACTTACCATGTGTCCTGCCTTGTACCAAGTTCTTGACCTGCATGATCTCATTTAGTCCTTCCAACTCTCGGAGGCAAATCCTGTTAACCTCACTGGGATGTGGCTAATTAGCATCCAGGATGATCTGAGTTGGTGGGTCAGGAAAGTGTCTGAGGCTGTGAGGCCCTGTGACGTGATGAAAAAGTAAAACTATGTTGCATGGTGTTTTCTTCTGTATTAGCATGGCAAGTTGTATTCATTATTGAGAACTTAGTGGAAAGAATCGCCTGTAACCTGACCTCCCAGAAAAGACCATTGTTAACGTGTTGGGTTATATCCTTCCAGACTTCTTTCTCTGTGTGTATGGGGGAAGTTGTGTCTAATTTGAACAAAATTGAGATCATATTGTAAATACAGTTTTGCAACCCATTTCTTTTTCTTACTGGTATGCTGTAACTAAAATCTGCTTGCATCCGTCCACAGGCTTCTATGGAATTAATCTCCCAGCAAATCTAGGCAGTTTGGGGGGAGGGTCTAGCCCAGCAGGGAGGGGTGCCCTGCCCAGCCATGGCCTCAGGGCTGGGTCAGATGGTACTAGGGAAGGTTCCTACTAACTAGTGACTGATCTGAGTGTGCAGGGGGCAGGCAGGAACCTAGTGGGGCGGGGAGCCTCCTGCTCCTATGTGTGCAGTCACCTCTCAAATCTCAGAGTGACACTGGAAAAGTTCTCTCCTGTTTCCTGAAGTAATAACTCTGTTTCCATGACAAAAGCCACCCCTTTTCCAGGCTGCTGACTTTCTTCATGATCTTTGCTTGACTCCTCGTGAATGAAGATTCAGATCAGCGGTACTAATCTGGCCAATTATCAGAAGCAACCGGGGAGCCTGTTCAAATAACGCGGCCTCCTAGGATCTTCTCCCAGAATTCCCGGTGTACTAGGTCTGGGGTGGAGCCTGAGAAGCTAAAACTTAAAAAAGCCACAGAAGTACTTTGGCGATCAGGCAGGTTTGGAAGCTATGGATTCAGAGTCAGTTTGAGTCGCCAACATGGGCTCCCTTAACAGGAAAACTTGGCTAATTTTTTTCTCTGTTCACCGGCCTGTATCCAGCCTGGCCAGTAGCCCAGGTAGCCTGGCTTTGTCCTGAATGAACCAGATGAAGGTACTGCCTTGCTGGTAGTTTCTTGAGCAAAAATATTTAAAGGGAACTACATCTCCAGCTTCTCTGGAACCATAGAGACAAATTGTTTTGACCAGAATTCTTTTCAGGGAGAGTCCTTTGTGGCATAAGAGGTTTGTTTGTTTGTTTATTATTTTTATTGATTTCAGAGAGGAAGGGAGAGGGAGAGATAGAAACATCAATGATTCTCTTTCATCATTGATTGGCTGTCTCCTGCACACCCCCTACTGGGGATCGAGCCCGAAACCTGGGCATGTGCCCTTGACCAGAATTGTACCCGGGACCCTTCAGTCCACAGGCCGACGTTCTATTCACTGAACCAAACCGGATAGGGCTGTGGTATAAGTGGTTTATATACTGTTTGTGCACCCTCATGCGTATAAACCCTTGTCCCCCAATAAGGTCATGTTCAAGTAACGTTAATTGGCCCTTCACGGCCTTCTCAGGAGGTGACCTGGCTTTGAGAGTATAATAAACTGGGGCTAGAACCCACCTACTCCAGAGGGATTTTTATTTATGAGAAATAATGTAATTTGAAGAAACCATTTTAGGTGTACATAAGTTTTTCCTTCAGGATTATATCTTTTAATGTTATTAGTATATTTGCTAACATGCTCTTTAAAATCTCAATAACTTTACTGAGATATAACTTACATACAATTAATTCATTTAAAATGTACAATTAAATCGTTTCTGGTATATTCGCAGAGTTGTGTAACCATTACCACAGTCAAGTTTAGAACATTTTTATCACTCCAGAAACAAACATTGTACCCTTTAGCTTATTACCCCTAATTTCCAGTTCCCCCCTCTTGGCCAATCCTAAACAATCACTAATCTACTTTCTGTCTCGACAAATGAGCCAATTCCAGACATTTCATATAAATGGAATCGTATATAGTTTTTTGTGAATGTCTTCTTTCACTCAGCATAATATTTTTTTAAAAAAATATATTTTATTGATTTTTTTGCAGAGAGGAAGGGAGAGGGATAGAGAATTAGAAACATCGATGAGAGAGAAACATCGATCAGCTGCCTCCTGCACACCCCCGACTGGGGATGTGCCCACAACCAAGTTACATGCCCCTGACCGGAATCGAACCTGGGACCCTTCAGTCCACAGGCCGACGCTCTATCCACTGAACCAAACCAGTCAGGGCTCAGTACAATATTTTTAAGATTCACTCATGTTATAGCATGTGACAGCACTTCATTCTTCTTGTTCTTCTTCTCCCCCTCCCCCTCTTCTCCCCCTCCCCTCCCCCTCCCCCTCCTCCTCCTCCTCCTTTCTTCTTCTTTTTTGCTGCAAAAAGCTTTATTGTTTCATTTGGTCCAATGCATGAGAGAGGGCTTCAGGGTGGTTAAAAGAATGGCTAGTAGTTTCGGGAAGAGGCTCAGGTAAAAGCCAGACACCAGGGGAGGCAGAGGGGCCCCTCAAAGGCCTCTGGGCTCCAAAGGCTCCTAGTCGTGCTGGAGGGTGAGCCTTTTGAAGACATACTCACCCAGCCCAGCCTGGGGGCCGGCCAGCCCACGGAAGGTAGTCAGGTGGTTGCCCATCTTCTTGATGAGTTTCACCTGCTCACCCGGAAGTGGTTCTCTGGGAAGTCACAGAGATGAGGGTCTGCGTGGGTAGAACCAGGGCCTGCAGCTCCAAAAGAGCCTGGTTCAGGCTCCTCTCCAAGGCCAGGGTGGCCTCCATGGCGTCCTGAGTTTTGCCCACTCATCTGGGGAGGCTTCAGCACATCCTGGAAGAGAATGCGGCCACCATGCTTGTTTTGCAACTTTAAGAGATGCTCAGCGTCCTCGCCCTTCTTCTCCACCAACTCGAGGAAGAAGTGGCCCATGCCCTTGGGGGCCACATCTTCTGGGTCAAAATAGAAGCCCAGAGAGAGGAGGTGTAGGAGGCCCGCAGATGCAGGCTGGCCAGGCGGTTGATCGTAGCCTCCACCTCGGTGGAATAATTCTGACGAATTTGGGAGCTCATGGTTGTTCGGCAATAAGGAGTTAAGGTACGAAAAACAAAAACAAAAACAGGTGTGTTGGCTTGAGAACCAGAGGTGGTTCTGAAGGTGGTGACTGGATGAGGCGCAGGAGAGTAGCTGGAGGCTGGAAGGGGTGACCCTGGATCTGTTCTGTCCAAACACTGTTGAAGCAAGAGACAGATCTGGGACCCCCGAGGGCACTCATTCATTTTTTATGTCTGAATAATATTCCACTGTAGAGGTAGACCACATTTTGTTTATTCATTCATTAGTTGGTGGACATTTGGATTATTTCTGTCTTTTGGCTGTTATGAATAATGCTCTTTTATAACTGTACATGATTTTGTGTGGACAAATGTTCTCAATTCTTTTGGGTACATACCTAGGAGCAGAATTGCTGGGTCAAATGGTAGCTCTAGGTTTAACTGCTTGAGGAACTGCCAAACTCGTTTCCAAAGTGGATGCACCATTTTCCATTCTCACCAGCAGTGTCTGAGGTCTTTGATTTCTCCACAACCTCACCAACACCTGCTATTAACTGACTTTGATTCTAGCAATCCTGTGGGTGTAAAGTGGTATCTCCATGTGGTTTTGATTTGCATTTCCCTGATGATCAGTGATATTGAACAGCTTTCATGTACTTATTGGCTATTTGTATATCTTCTTTGGAGAAAAGTTTAATTAGATCCTATGCCCTATTTTTAAATTGGGCTATTTACCTTCTAATTGTTGAGTTTTGAGAGTTCTTTACATATTCTAGATACAAGTTCCTTTTCCAGAAGCCTCATGTTTGAGGATATGTAGCTTTCTTTTCTTTTTATTCTGTCCAAAATATTTTCCAATTTTCATAGTCATTTCTTCTTGAACCCATGGGTTATTTAGAAGTATAGTTCTTAATTTCCAAAGATTGGGGATTTTCTAGTAATCTTTTTATTTTTATATCTTATACAGTATTTTACTAAAAAAAAACATGCCCTGCAACCTTTCAGTCTTTCTATGGCTCAGCACATGGTCAGTTTTTAGGAATGTTCCGTATGTACTTGAAAAGATCTGCAGTGGGTGGGTGTAGGGTTCTTTGTAGATGTCAGCTTTAGGTCAAGTTTGCTAATTATGTTGTTCAAATATTTTATATCCTTGCTGATTCCCCCTCCCCCCATTTGTTCTATCAGTTACTGAGAGAGACATGTTAAAATTCCTACTATAATTGTAAATTTGTCTATTTCTCATTATAGTTCTGTCAGTTTTTCTTTTATATATTTTGAAGAAATATTAAGAGCACACAAATTTAGAGTTATTATCTTTCTGGTGAATTGAGGCTTTTATTATAACGAAGCCTTTTATTATTATGAAGTCTTTTATTGTTGTGAAATCTTTTTTATTTCTAGTGGAGATAAATTTTACTTTTGCTGACATTAACATAGCCACCCAGCCTTCTTTTGGTTCACAGTTGCTTGACAGATCTTTTTCCATCCTGTTTCTTTCAGCCTTTCTGTTTCTCTGCGTTTCGGTGTGCTGTGTCTATTACAGGGGGTAGGCACGGAGTTTTTATTTTTCTTCTTAATGTAGACCTGAGCTGACATCTTCCTTCAAAGAGATCTTTCTTTACTTCTGTCAGGTGCTTGAGGTCACTGGCAATCTGGAATAATCTTAGTTGAATGTTAGGGATTGAGATTGTTTGAAGTTGAGCTGCAATCCCTTGAGGAACTGTTTCTCATCTTGGCTAATTCTGTTCCTAAGGAGCAAGCCTTTATGGTTCCAATCCAGAAGGACCCCACCTCTGGGCAGGCCCTAATCTCCAACTCCTGTTCCTTTAGTCCCGAGCCTGGGGAGAAAGTGGGAACTTGTGAGGGGCTCAATTAGCTGGTACCTGGAGCAGCTGAAGGCCCCTTCTCCTAGTGATTTATTTTTCTAGACTTGGATACATTTCTTGGAGCCTGACCTTTCTTTGGCTTCCTCTTGGCTTCTTGAGCAAAGCTATGGCACATTGTCTCATGCCTGACGGCTCTCTCTGCTCCTGAACCCCAGAGTTGCATTGGCAGATGCAGTGGTGCCCATTGGAGGGCTGTGAGTGTTCTAGAAGGCAGGCGCAGTCCACAGGAAACAGTGCTGGAGTTGGCCCAGAGTTCTAGTCTGCAATTCTGGCTCGGCCTACCTGGTCACTCTGGGCCCACGGCAGGTCACCTTCCTTTGCTGGGCATGCCTGTTTTCACTACCAAATGGGAAGTTTGGGCAAGACGATTTCAGGAGCCTCAGAGATTTTTTTTCCTCACCGAGCATATATTTTCATTGATTTTAGAGAGAGAGGAAGGAAGAGAGAGAGAGAGAGAGAGAGAAACATACATGTGAGAAACATAGATTGGTTGCCTCCTATACGTGCCCTGACTGGAGATTGAACACACAACCTAGGTATGTGCTCTGTCCGGGAATCGAACCTGCAACCTTTTGGTGTATGGGACGATGCTCCAACCAACTGAGCCACCCAGCCAGGGCAGGAGCCTCAGACATTTGATGGAATTGGCTGATGCGGGGAGGACAGAGGGGACAGGCATGGTGGAGGGAAACGTGTCATTCTTCATCTTGCCCTTCTCTGTGCAGCTGCGATGGGCTAAGTAGGGTGTGCCCTGTACTGGGCCTGGAGCCTCATCTGTTGGGTTGGGTTTTTCTGCTGTAACAGGGTGCAGAGGCTTCCTGAAGAGACCTGCTTGTCAGGCCCTGAGGGGAGCTGCATGGAGAGATGCAGACTCACCTGACTGCTGAGTCACATTCACCCCAGGACTTCCTCCTCTTCGGTCCCACCCTTGGCCTTGCCTAGGCCTCTGTCCTAGCCCCCCGGGTTGTGAGCTCCCAGAGGGCAGGCGCTGGGCTGTGCAGATCTGCCCTTCCTCCCTCAGGGCTTCTGCAGGTGCCTGCACGTGTCTGTTGTATGGGATTAGTGACCACTTGTGTTGGGAGATGTCTCGATGCTGATTTCTGGGAAGGGCCGGGGGGAGGTGATAGGAATGATCAGCACAGTGGTTCTCGTGCCTTTGGAAAGCCAAACATGTTCGGGCCAGAGCTGGCTTTGCACTGGTGATAGTTTCAGAAAAAATGTTTTGTGCTAAACATAGATGTCTTTGGGGTGATGAGATCCAATCAGTGACTGCTTGGCCTTGTTTGTCTGTTTCCAACCTCCCTGTCCCACCCCACACTGGAGCTCGCACAGTTTTTGTAGGAGGTTTCTCAGCGTTCGGGAGTCCCAAAGTGGTAATTGCTCAGCCCTTGAGCTAATAATACCATGGGTTCTCCTGGCGCCTTTCATCCGAGGACCGCCTCACCCTCCAGTGTTATCCGATCCCCACGCAGCTCAGCGAGTGCGATAACCCCTATAATTAATTAGCTCCGCCTCACTGCCCTGGACACTGTGGCTCTGAAAGAGGAGATCAGTCGGCGCTGGCACTAGGACAGGCCTCTCGGGCTCCTGCGATCAGTGTCCCAGGCAGGAGAGCAGCAGGGATTGCTGATGGGTGGAGATAGGAACCCGAGTAGCTGGAGCTGGGATTGCTGGGCTTGTAGCTTGAACACCCTGAAGAGTGAGGAGCAAGTGGTGGCCAGGTCACAGGGGCTGGTGGATGACTGCAGAGTTATGAGGCACGGAGCTTCCGTCCTTTCTCCAGACCCTGCCTGGCCTTCCTCCAAACAGCCTTGAAGCACAGGCCCAGTCACCATCCCAGTTCCCTGGGGGCATGTTCAGGGATGAGCAGCAGAATGATGAGGGATGTCTCACGTTTCATGAGGAACGGTGGAAGGACTTTAGACTTTGGTCTAGAGCAGCCGTGGGCAAACTACGGCCTGCGGGCCGGGGCTGGTGGATGACTGCAGAGTTATGAGGCACGGAGCTTCCGTCCTTTCCGTACCCTTTTATGTAATGATGTTTACTTTGAATTTATATTAGTTCACACAAACACTCCATCCATGCGCATGTTCAGGGATGAGCAGTGGAATGATGAGGGATGTCTCGCGTTCCATGAGGAACGGTGGAAGGACTTTAGACTTTGGCCTAGAGGAGCGATCCCATGCTGCAGAATGAGGTCCAGTCAAGGAAAGTTACCGAGAAGCCACTTTTGGCCCAATAAAGATGGGGCATTGAACAATCAGAGCTATCTCAAAATCGAAAGGGCTCCCGCTTCAGGAAGTGAGCTCCTCGTCGCTGGAAGTGATCAAGCAGAAGCAGATGCCTACTAGGCAGGCTTGTCATGGATGGAGCAGATGCCAGGGCTATCGGGTCGATGTGTAGGGTTGCTGCAGGCTGGGAAGTCCTACCTGCCCTCTTTGCCTCCAACAATGGGTAGATTGAGCTCAGCAGCTTCTTGAGGTTCCCAGGAGGGTTTATTAAAGCACTAAGAGAAGATTTTCCAACAAGTCATGGAGGAAGAAGAGTGTGGTCCTGTCTCTCCTCTGTCCATGCTGGAGGGCCTCTGGGTGTCTGTGAGGACGACCCGATGTTGGTTTTGGGCCACCTTGTACAGTAATGAGCTCCCTGTCCCCAGAGCGGGGCGGAGGCTAGGCCGGAGAAGCACTGCTGGAGGCATTGCAGGAGAGACTCCTGAGGTGGTGAAGGGGCTGTACGGGGCGGGGGGGGGGGGGTGAAGAC
>NW_005871221.1:2689234-2696091 GCF_000147115.1 Myotis lucifugus
CTTGCTCATACATGCGTATATTCTCTAATCATCGTATTAACATCGCAATGTCATAGCTATGACTTCGTTTCTCTGTCGTTACGCTGCAGCCACTCGTTACACACACATGCTAGATTTTCTATACATGTCCATCTCAGATGCTCTGGTTACGTCTCATGCTTTAGTACCTATATACGTAGCTTCTGTACGATTCTCCTTTCTATGGGACTATACATCTCGCTATTCTGCCATCTATTTATACCATTCCTGCACATCGATAAATTCTGTTTTATAGAAAGATCTCACATCAATGCCTATATCTTTCTTATGTTACTCTTTTATATGGCTATCTCCGAACCGGGGGGGGGGGGTGAGGACGGGGGGCGGGGTGAGGACGGGAGGGGGGGGGCTTCTGAGCGCCCTTACAACCCAGAGACTGTGCGGATGTTTGAATCCCTTCACGTGAACAAAAGACGGTTCCCGTCACTGTTCCTCCACTTTTCACCCAGTAAGGAGACAAGGTGACGTTGTTTCTGTTGTTATGCCCTTAGGTCAGCTGAAGCTGTCCATTGATGCCCAGGACCGGGTTCTGCTGCTCCACAGTGAGTATGGGTACATGCCCGGTCCACCGGGGAAGGGGTGTGCCTGGAGGAGGTGTTACTATGGGCCAAGGCATCTTTTCTCATCTTCGTATAGTGTCCTTCCGTGCGTCCATTGAAAAAAAGTGGGTATTCACTCAGGACTCGTTCTAGAGACCCTTCCCTGGTCCTTCCCTGGATGTGATGGAGCTCACACACTGGCCGGCTGGAGCTGCTTCTGGGCACCTCAACATCACCCTGGGCCCCAGTGGAGCAGGGCCACAGAAGGGCGTCCCCAGCCTCCCGCTCTGCTGAGTGACCTTAAGCAAGCTCAGTTTTCTCATGTGTCAAATGGCAGCAATAATAGTACCTCTCTTGTCGGCTGTTGTGGGGATTGAAGGAGTTAATATGAGTAAAGCGCTTGGGACAGTGCCCCGTATGTAAGCTGTATTTTAGTGTTTGCTCAATCAGATAGAAAGCCACGAATTCCAAAAACTATCATTGAGCGTTGGTTCTGTGCTAGGGGTGGGGCACCAAAGGGAAGCACCTATTCCTGGGTAGGCGGTGCTAATAGGATGGCAGGGAAGACTTGACAATGGGGGTGATGCCCACACTTTATCCTGAAGGAAGAACAGGACTAAGCCAGGCAGAAGGGAGCAGGCAGGCCGGGCATTTGATGCAGGGGCAGCAGCAAGTGCAAAGAGATCAGTGAGAATACGATGCATTGGGAGGACTGTCTAATGTGACTGGGGCATGGAACAGGATCGGGTAGAGGAGTGAGTGAGCCAGGGCCAGGGGATGAAGGTCTTATGCACCACCCAGAGGATTTTACACTTCACCTGCCCATTTATCTCTTTGTTCATCCTTCCATCCAGCACACAAATAGTAATTGAGCTTCTGTTATGATACCCTTTGCTTGGACTCTGCTGTTTGGCCCAGCAGGCCCTGCCTCTCTCTCCAGTTTCCCTGGCTCCTGCTGCTAAAGCCACCCTCCACCCCCTTTTCTGTGCAGTGACGTGACATTCCCTTGAACGCACCATGCTTTCTAATGCTCTGTGCCTTTGCACCCTCTGTTCCTTGTGTCTGGAATAGCCTGCCTTCTTTTTGAACTCCTTTAGAAAAATAACTCTCTATAGAATTGTATCCCTGAAACCTATATTAACCAATGTCACCCCAATAAATTTAATAAAAAAAATAAATTTTTAAAAAAGAAAGAAAAATAACTCTCTCTTCCTCTGATTTTGCAAGACCTATGCCTGCCTTCACCATCATTAAGACTCAGGGAGGAACCACCTCCTGGGCTGTTTGTGGCTTCCTCCTCTATGTCCTCATCACAGCCCTGACTACACTGTGTCACCTTGGTCTGTCCGGGGTGTTTCTTCTTCTCCAGTTTGGGATTGCATCCCCTGAGAGCCAGAGTGACCCAGAGCTCATCCAGCCTGCATCCTCCCTCAGGGACCACACCCTTGAGGGGAAGGATGCATGCAGGAACAGTAACTAGGATACCAGGAAGCACAGACCAGCAGGCGCCTGGGATCCTGGGGTCTTGGCCTTGGGGGGCCCAAGGTGAAGTTCCCAAGGACCAGCAGAGGGGGGTTCTTTGCCCGCCAGAGCCTGACTCCAGCTGTGCAAACAGTTTTTGCAGAATGCGTGTTGGCCTCCACCGCTTCATTTGTCCTGCACAGTTTGCTTTGGCTTCACCCCAGCCTCAGGCCTTCATCCCGTCCAGCCTGTTCCCCTCTCTCCTTTGGTTTCCCAGGCCTCAGGCCTCAGGCTACGGGAGCTTCATCTGAGCCAAACCCCAGGCCTCAATCAAAACCGAACACAGAAAAAAACAGAAAAGAGACGCAGCTTCTGTCGGGTCTGCTGTCAGATTTCTGCAGACCTCAGGCCAATGGGCCATGCTTGCTTTCATACCCAGACCCGAACCCCACCTCCACGATCCCTTGCCTCTATTTATTATTCTTTTCTTCAACAAACATTGTGTGAGCAGTTCCGTATTTGCCAGGTGTTCTATTAACCACTTTTGACACATTATTTCATTTAATCAGCACAACTACCCTGTAAAGTGAGTAGTAGTATCACAAACCCATTTTAAAAATGGCGAGTTCATTCTTAGCGAGGTGAAGTTACTTGCTTGGGCTGACATGGCTAGTAAGTGGCCAGGCTGGGGTCATCCTCAGGCCTGCCTCCCTCTGGACCCAGACTTTTGCCTGTTGTGCTATACTGTTCGTCAGCCACAGCACAGATCACTGTGCAGTGTACTCTCCAGCGTAGCCCCTCCGTTCCCAGGACACAGTCTTGTGTGGTGGAAGGAACCACTGGCCTAGGAATTAAGAAACATGGATCTGTCACCCCATTGCTCTGTGATTTTGAACACGTTTCTTGCTGTCCGTGGGCCCCCCTCACAGCCCCATCTTCCCCTTTCAATGAGGGTTGGACTCAATAAATTTTGTTCCCTTCCAGCTGTCAGAATCAGGGGATTGAATGCACCCTCTACTGCCTCTCTGGGGGTGCTGCCTGAGGGTGCGAGATGGTGGGAGTGGACTAGGCCAGAGAGGGGTTAATATCCAATGGTGGTTCTATGCATTAAGGGCCTGGTAGTAATCTTTCCCACTCACCCACTCCGACATTTTAATTCTCTGTTTAGTCATGGAAGGCAAAGGTCTGATGAGCAAAGCGCCTGGCATCTGTGATCCCTATGTGAAGGTAAATGGAGGTCGGGGCGGGTGTGGATGGGGCTGGGGGTGGTGAGGGGCCATGCTACCGGACTGAGTCTCAAGGTCCCGGCACATCTGTGGGCCTGGGGCCATTTGAGGTAACAGTGACTGCCGCCTCATTTGGTCAGTAGGCATTTATTTTGCTCAGGGGTGAAGCCCTGAGCTAGGATAGACCTCTTCCCTTAGCCTGGCTTGGTCCCTAGGGCGTCCTGCAAGAGTGAGAATCTTCAGGGTGACCTTGGTCACCCACACAGGTGAGCGCAGTGAGCATGTGGATGGCAGAAATCCACAGGTGATCTCAAGCCCTCTCCTCCCCCGAACCGGAGGCAGGATGGCCAGATCTGGGTGGTGGAGTGGAGGGAGTGCCTCTGAGGGCTGGTAGGTCTGTCCGCGTGGGGCTCTTGCAACGAGACAGAGGCCCCATGGGGTGGGGGAACGACTAGCCAGAGCCAAAGGCCAGATGCCTCCCAGAAGGTGGCAGCCTCGATGCCACGCTGGTCAGAGGTCCCTGTGGGCAAGGACTCGGTCAGGAGCAGGGTGGGAGCCCGAGGCAGGGGGTGAACGCATTAGGGTGAGAGCATGGATTGGGGGCCTTGGCAGAGTAACCTGGAGCCTCTTGGGAAGGGAGAACTCAGCCGCTGCTGGGAACTTAGGAGAGAGGAAGCCTGTGCTTTGGGGGCAACCTCTCTGCTTGGAGGAAGAGCAGAGATGGTCCAGTTGTCCCCCATCTTTGGCTGGGCCTCTGGCTGCCTTCTTGCTACCACCCACGATGGGGCCCTGGAATCAGAGGTGTCTGATTCCACCGCTGGCCTGGGGCGTCCTCTGCAGAGGCTGGTGAGAAGGACGCTGGGAAGCCTTCGACTGCAGATGTGCAGAGTCAGCCTCTGGGCTTAGGCAACGATATGGCCACAGGTAATCACCTAATGCTTCCTTTTCTCCAATTCAAGATTTCTTTGATCCCCGAAGACCAGGGGCTGTGCTGCCAGAAGACACAGACCGTTCCGGACTCCAGAGACCCCGTCTTCCACGAGCACTTCTTCTTGTAAGAATCTGGTGCCGCCGGGCCCTCGACGGGAGCGGGAAGGAGTGCTTATCTGGAAACGGCTCTGTCTGCCAAATCTAGAACGAGATCTCAGCAGAAAAACAGTGACTTCTAAAGGATGTCTTTGTTTTCTCATTCCCTGTGTCCTTGCATCCCTGGCACCTGGCCCGGCCGTGAGGTCCTCGGTGATAAGGTCTCCCTTGGCTGGTTCTCATAATTCAAATGCCCAGCCCGAGACTGGCAGCCCCTGAGGAGAAGGCGACTTCCCACTGTGCCGCGGGCCAAGCTTTCTCCGTTAGCAGAAGGAATTTTCCGAGCTGAGGGATGTTTTGCCTACCCCCCTCCTTGAAAAACTTGCTAACCTCTCTGAGCCCTGGCTTCCTTATTTGTAAAATGGGGCCAATAATAGTGCCAACCTGAGAAAGCTGAGGTGTACATGAGACAGTAACACTGAGTGTTGTCGCTATTATTTCTTTCCTCGATGCCTGGACTCGGTAGCCAATGGGAAGATAACAGACATTTTGGATTTTTCTGTTAGTGCAAATTAATAATATTTTTGTGTTTTTCAAATGTCACAAGGTAATTTTGCTTATTATAGAAAAGTAGCAATTATAGATAAACAAAAAGGAGAAAAGAGAAAAATCCTTCCAGCCCTTCTACTCACTGATAGGTCTTGATTTATTTCTTTTCAGATGTTTGAATTTGTGGGGAGGGGGCGTATGTCTGTGTGTGTGTGTGTGTGTGTGTGTGTTTATAAAAATTGAATTGTTCTATAATATTATGTGGGAACCTCTCTTCTGTCCTTAATAACATAATGCAAACTCTTTTATGTATGTCAATACACACTATCTGTGCTTGAGTTTTTCAAACAGCTCCTCATGTTGGAGGTGTAAGTTATTGCCAAATTTTGCAATTGTGTTGGACTCCATGGGGTCTGGTCTGGAGCTCCACTCTGCAAACACTCTGGCCTTCTGCTTTGCTTTGCAGTCCTGTCCAAGAGGAAGACGAACAGAAGCGCCTCCTGGTCGCGGTGTGGAACAGGGCAGGTGACTCCAGGTGAGGGGAACTGCCGAGCTGGAGGAGAGAGCCTGCTCTGGGCCTGTGGGTGGCAGCCAGGTGGCCAGCATACAACAGGGGCTCAGCTAATGGATGAGTGAATAGCAGTGGCAAAGCTAACTGGACCACCAAGTCCCCGTCACTCCAGGTGACGCCAAGGATCGTGTTATCAGAGAGCATTTGCTGTGCCCTCGGTATCAGCAAGACACTGTGTTGGCCTCCAGGGATGCCAACCTGCCTACTTTCTGCTCTCAAGACACCTCCTTTCAGTAAGGGACACCAGGAGACAAATTACAGTGACAGCATGCACAGGCTCGGTCCCACAGGAGTAGAAGCTCCATGAAAAATGGGCCCATTTCTCTTTTACGCACTCACTGTACCACGTGCCTGGCATACAGAAGTCTAGTGACTATTGGTTCAATGAATAAAAGAATGAAATGAGTAATAGGACAGTCAATGTGGGCAGAGGGAGAGTTCATTGTAGGCTGAGGTGGTCAAGGAAGCCTTCATGCAGAAAGGGGGATTTTGAACTTGGGGCAGAGATCAAGAATAGGACAAGGAGAGAAGGTTGGAAAGGGTATTCCAGGCAGGGGCACAGCATGAGCAAAGGCAAGGAGGCAGGAATATGCGTGGTGGGCTCAGGCTGCCATGCGGAGGCCAGTTTAGGAGATGCGGAAATTTTGTGTAGGAGACTCCAAACAGGCTGATCTTGCAGGACGCTTGAGGCCAGTCATTAGTGATAGCGTTTAGTATGGAGCAGGGGAGGAGTTCTGGGTACAGGAGGGTGAGGATCGCTGTGGAGGAAAGGGGGTGAGAGCACTCGACTGATGGTCATGGCCGACCGGGAGTGGCAGGGGCTCATTCACCTGGTGCAGCCTAAGAAATCTGGGAGACCCTGTGGCCAGTAACATTTGCCAAACAATCATAGAACCAAATGGTGACCAAAAGAGGGTCTAGGTGAATGAAAATGAGCTCAACTCACCTTCTGAGGCCCAGAACCTATTTTCAGGTTGAATCCTTTTTAGTACCCTAAATTTTATAGCTAGTATGCTTTCTAAAGTTGAGCCTTATTCAACCTTCATAAGGAAGGATTTGTCTTTTAATAGAGCACCTATTTTTTTAAGTCATGGGATGGAGCTCATGGTGCTGTAGGCCTCCTTCATTGAGCTGCCATTTCCTGGGGACCAATGTGGCAACATTGTCATAGGTTCTGGGGAGACATGGGGTTGATCAGAGACCATCCTGCTCCCCAGAGGATCACTGATAGAGACTTGGGGGTGTGGGTGAGGTGGAGGACGTCACCTTGAAGATAGGAGCAACCATTTACTGGGTGTTGACCACAAGACAGGTGTTAATAGTGTATTACCTCATTTAATTCATAAAACGACTCTAAAGGGAGTACATTTTTTATCTTAAGTGTTCAGAAGAGGAGACTGAAGCTAAGAAGGAAGTAACATACAGCCATTGAACAGTAGAGCCAGG